>NC_052053.1:87266506-87566506 GCF_903992535.2 Arvicola amphibius
ATCTGATATTTGTAACTGATTACAATGTTAGAAGATGAACAGTCTGAAAATGCCACAGCTACACCGTTCCTTCAAGTTGTCGCCACATCACTCCTCAACTCACTTGCAGTCATTCTGATGGTAGAATAGAGTGAGCTTGTATTTGCACTGACAACGTGTTCAATCGCATCAGCCCATGTGTTCTGATTTTCATTGCCGTCAAACACAATAGTCTTCAAACATGTAACCATAAGCAACAGGGAACTGGTCTGTGATTTTGTCTTCATTGAATTTATTTCCACAGTTAATTTCTCATACCACCCCAGAGGGCAGCAACTTTATTGAACTCAAGTAGTTGAGAACGATAGCTGAACCTTTTATTGCTGAGCTCTATCTATAGCTCCCGCCGTGATACTCTATTTGGAGGCGAGGTATATTCCTTTATCATTATAACTTAGTGATGCCATGTTAGCCTCTCAAAATAATTTGTTGAAAATAGGGAAACATTCATTTAGTTAATGTTTTAATATATTTTAGAAATAGTGAATTTGGATGGCAACAATCATGCTAATAGTACTGAAAACGATGTTTAGAAAATATTTCCTTTCATTTGAGCACTTGAGATAAGGAATGGAAATAAAATAGAACAAACTATAACTATAACCAACAGAGACCAGAAGCAAGATCAGGAAGAATGGGGCTGTCAGGAGTAGTGTTTATTACGAAGCTATTGCAGACCAGGACACAATTCCAGTCTACACCGAAAAACTGTTTGCTTTCATCTGTAATTTCACTTGTGCAATAACAGCCATGAATCTTCCTATTACCATGCATTTTCATACAATGTGCACATGTAATCTTATGATTGCATCTCGATCTTATGGCTGCACACATCCTTGAATGGAAATAGATGTACTTTTTATTTAGCTATATAAAGGATCAAGACCATGATGGGGATATCCACAAAAACAGCTGACTAAGGTAGTGAGACTCACTGACTCTGGACTGATGGGGGTAACCTGCATAGGACAAAATAGGCCCATTTTATTTTGGGACAGTTATGAGGCTTTGGTAGTCTGTGGGACCACTGGCAGTGGAACCACGATTATCTCTAGTGTTTTGAACTGACTTCTAGGAGCACATTCTCTTTGGAAGAATACCTTTCTCAGCATAGATATAAGGGGGGACAGCCTTGATCTTGCCTAGAAGTGAAGTGTCAGGCTTAGTTGACTGCCCATGGAAAGTCTACCCATTCAAGGAGTGGATGGGGGCGTGGGGAGGGGGAAGTGGTGGGGCAGGAGGAAAGGAGGGATTGGGAACTGGGATAGTTATGTAAATGAAAAAAGTCTATAATTAAAAATACTTGTTTTTAGATTTTTTAAAAGTTTTTAGGAGATGTTTATTTTTATTATTGATATTTATTGAGCTCTACATTTTTTTAGTTTTTTTTTAAAGAATACAAGCTTTTTCCCATTTTACATACCAATTTCATCTCCCACTCCCTCTCCTCCTCCCATTTCCTTTACCATCTTCCCCCAAACTCCATCCACTCCCCAGAGAGGCAAAGCACATTGCTCTCAGAAAGGATCAAGTTCCTCCCCATTATATTCAGGCTGAGCAAGTTATCCACCCAAAGAGAATGGGTTCCAAAAAGACAGAGCAAGCAGTAGGGACAAATCCTGGTGCCACTGCCAGTGGCCCCACAGTCTGTCCTAGGCATAAAACATTCACCCACATTCAGAGGGTCTAGCTTGGTCCTATGCTGGTTCCTTCCTTGTTTGGCCAGAGTAGGTGAGCTCTCATTATTCTTAATGAAAAGAAGAAAAAGAAAACCAATAAGCATATAAATAATAATAATAAAAATTTTTAAAAAATGTTGTGAGTATATTTCTTTCTTTCTGAAAGTATAAAACAAAGGAATTTTCCTTAAGCAAATGATTGCTTTCAACTGTGGTCTCATATTCATTGTTACATCTACATGTAATCTCAAGACAATCTCTCTAAACTGACCTGCACAGACAACTACAATGAGAATGTTCACCACTGACTTTTTCATTCCTTCCTAGACAGCCCACTATGTAAAAGACCAGCACATGCCTAAAGTCATACAGTAACTAATTATTGTCAGTGCTACGACACAGGTGGTAACTCTATTCAAATTTTTATTGTTACTTCCCTGTTAACTAAGAGAATGCAAGTCATTTGCCCAAGTCGAGAAGATAGTGTGACAACCAGAGATTGTAGTGCCCAGACATTTGGTTCTGAACTGCTGGCGGCTTGTGATAGGACAATTTCACATGCTAGACAAAGAAAAAGTAAAGTCAGAAGAACATCCTCACCTCCCCATGAAGAGAGAATTTAGAAACCTTACAATGATGAATCCATCCCTATTTAATGATGTGATATAAATACCAGCAGATCATGAATTCCCCAAATACTCAAATACCTTGACACAAATGGTTAGATATAAGTAGCACACATTCCCTTCTAAATAAATACTTTAATTATGCTTAGTAGGGCAGGTTAAGACCAGCATGGCAGTAAATAGGTGTGCTGCCACATTAAGGTACTGCTCTTTCTGTGCTTCCACTTTAGCCAGAAATCTACACATGGATTTGCTTGATTACTAAAGCTGGTTTCACAGCTTTCTGTTTCAACAGTTTGCCTTGTGCCATTATATCGAGATAGTCTTTTGAAGGCTCTAGGGAAGACATTGAGTGTCAACAGCTGTCCCTGACACCATGTCCTATTTAATTTTTGTTAAGTAAAGCTATGGAGATCTTCAGATTTGGTAATAACATTGGTCTCTGGCAATCCTCTGAAGACCTGAAGATACAAGGTTGCTGTAACTTTGTTTCATTTCTACTACAGGTGACTGAAGAGGTATTGTCATAGAAACAGAGCTTAAAGTTTCTGAAGGAAAAGCTCCCACAAGCAAAGGATCTAAATGAGAAATACACAAATCATTTTTCTGAGGACATGTGAGCAAAAGTAGTTTTATAGTTCAGGCATTGTGTTTGCATCAGACACAAGTGTGCAGCTATCCATGGTACTACACAGGACAATCATTTCCTTGCAATGCTGTACTTTGAAAGATGTGTGGTTTGCTCAGAAAGTGCAAGAAATTTTAACTCACTTTACAAGTTATTGTCTCTTTTGGACCATATGACTTATATTGATAACTTTCAGTTTTATTTATTGTACATACACTGCAGAGATGAAAACTAAACTAAATGTAACTTATATACATTATGTATCCTTGTAATAAACATAATAAATGTAAGTCATTGTAAAGGTATTGGCATTGTAGAGGTATTGGCAATTGAGATACCATCTCATTTACCAAATGGTGATTTCTTACTTTTTTCCTTATTTTATGTTGTAGAAGAGCGGCTCCTTTTTCCATCTCACCCGGCTAGCATATACCCGAAATAACCACATGGAAATCTGTGTTAATTAAATTGCTGCCTGGCCCATTATTTCTAGCCTCTTATTTGCTAACTCTCACATGTTAGTTTAACCCATCTTAATTAATGTGTATTGCCACTTGACTGTGGCTTACCGGCATGAGTCTAACCAGCATCCATCTCTGAGAGGAGAACCATGGTGTCTGCCTGTCTCTGCTTTCTTCCTCCCACAATTCTGTTCTGTCTTCCCCACCTACCTCAGTTGGCCCTATCAACTAGGCCAAGGCAGTCTCTTTATTTAACCAGTGAAAGTAACACATGGACAGAAGACCCTCCTACACCAATTTTTATGCTAAAAGGGCAGAAGAATTTTGCTTTGATTCAGAAAAGAATATTGTAAACTACTGAGTTGGAAAGTGACATAGTTCAAAAAGTTCTCATAAGGAATCTTGCAGCAAACCTACTTACCAGTTAGGTATCTGCTCTTCCAAGGTCTTAATATATACATTCTCACATGCTCAAATATTGAACTTATCAGTTCAATGAACCAATGAAACAATGGGGTGGCAGCAATGAGAAGTATTGTGCCATGGATTTTCAGCACTTAAGTTTCTCTTCCTTTTTTTCTAACAGTATCTAGAATTCTCTGTTATACTGTGAAGATTAATAACCCTACATGACAAGTGATCATTTAAAGTGTTAAGCATCACTGATAAGCTAACCATCTGATGACTGGAACAAGTTAGTGAGGAGAAGGCATCCACTGTCACAGATCACTGATGCAGTAGATAGAAAGATTATTTGGTTTCAACTCCTTAGTTCCTGCACATGTTCACTAGAGTTGCCTCAGGGAAGAGAAAGCAAAAAGGAAGGAATGAACTCCATGCACAAAACATTTATCACCTATTTAGACATATGAAGAGAGTGAAGGAATGTGTATGACTATTGAAATAACCAGGCTAACTAAGGATAAAACAATTATATTTTATTTATTATAAAGGAAAAAAGTCACGAAACAGGAAATGAGAAATCCAAGCACAGCATTGTCTCACAGGAAAAGGCACACAGAGAGAGAGAGAGCACCTAGGCAGTACCCAGGTTTTTCCTTGGGTCCCAGAAAACTATGCCTTTCCTGGGCTCCACCTCTTAAAGATAATTGGTTAACAAGGTTTTCCCCATCATTTCCCCTTTTTGTCTAAACAAGAACCATCCAAACCCAATACAAAACTTACACAATAAGAACAGATATCAAGTATAAAATTACAACCAACATAAACAATATTAAGTAAGGAATACATGACAGATATTTTTATAAACACTCTGTTCCAAAGAGTCTCAGCTAAATTATAAGAGGAAGATAACTACAACTATCTAATCTTCAACCCCATCAAAGGCTTGAGAAGGGAAATAATATTAATGGAGTGGACAAGAAGTGCAATCAGGCAGCTTCCAAAGTGAGCAGAATATGACAGAGACAATAAGCTACCTGAGCAATCACCCAATGTCTCATCTGCAATGTTGAAGCAACCAACTTTGGCTAAGGCCAAGCATAACTGACAGACCATTTTAAGAGGCAGAAAATTTTTCAGAACCATCTTACCCTGTCTTGGCCAGATTTGACATTCTTTTACCTTGTGTACTGCATATCCATTTCCAGATACCATGTTCTTTGTCAGTGGTTGAGGCAAGGGCAGTTCCTTGCCCAAAGGCCAATTGTGTCAAGAAGAAAACAAACTCCAAGTGGAATGTCTTGAGTGTTCAACATTCTCTCAGAAATAGATTGGTGCTCTCAGGAACAATCATGTCTCATGGCAACAGAACCCTAAATTATTTAAATGTCATATTCTAAGATCCTTGAAGTGGTTGAAGATTAACTATCTAAGCAGAATGCAATCTCTATGTATCTATAGAACCTAATTAATCTGATTGTATGTACCTACAATATTTAATACCTGTATAACTTATAAATTAAGCCTTCATGTCAAGATATTAAATAATCTGTAAACAAATGTGCATCAAATGAAGACAATGACCTCAAAATATAAACAATATATAAGTATCTTTTCAGAGGTAAGAATAATATATAATGAAATATGAAAATATATCCTAAAAGTTGTATCAATATACAAAATGTCCTAAACAGAGGTAGAAACATGCATAGAGATGTATATTCAATAAAGAGTATGATATAGACAAAATAGACAGGGAGAAAGTATTATTTTTCCTAAAGTCTCCCTTCTGTCCCATACCAGATGGCTCCTGATATGAGACAGAAACTCTGAATGTTCCTTTTATCAACATGCTTAGATTTAGAAAGGTACAGAGTCATTGTCTAACTCCAAAACAAGCTCAATATATTTATAAATATATGTATGTGTGTGTTTAAATGTATGTGTATACATTACCTAGCATCATAAATCATATTCCATTTTTGATGATCAATAGTGGATAAATGCATGCAGGCTTGAAAGATAAAAGAAAAGGCATATAGAGAGTTATAAAAAGAAGTAATTAGTTTACAAAAAATAAACAAAGTCTTCAAAGAGACAGAGTAAAGATAGTCAAAGATTAAAAAGAATAAAGAAAAATAAGCCATGTAAAATGAGAAATTCACAGAGAGGTTGGTTTATGTATATCATTGTGTTTTCTTTGAATTTTTTGACTGTGAAGGAGCTAAGTACAGAGAGACATTTCATAGTATGGACTACTAAGCTAAACCAACATGTATATTATAAAGGTATCTTGACTTCATAATTTGGGTCTAAGGATATGTTGCTTTGGAAAAGAGGTTTTCCTTTTGTTTTCACAGAGGATGAGAACCTGTGGATTCATTCCAGGCTAATATGATTTGATAGATCGTATCCCCCCCAAGAGGTTGCTGTGAACACCATCAAAAGTTATTTAGCCCAATAAACAGCAGGAAGAAGTTTAAATAGAATTGTGCCTGTATTCCCAAATATTGTTTGTAAATGTTTCTTTACATGTAAAGGGGGATATGCTATAGAGATGTTTACTTTGCATTGGTATGGATCTTGGTTTATTGATACAAGTTTTAGTTCAATTTTGTTATATGCATATTTCTGCTCTTGATTAAGGTATTATGTTTGTGCAGCTCATTTAAAAATGTAATGTATAACTAATAAATATAAGTAAATAGTGAATCGCCTATAATAGTTAAGCTTGTAGTCATGTTAGATTTTCTTGATGTACAGAGATATATTTCAGGTAGGTAGATATTCCTCAAACCTTTCAAAGACTACAGAATATGGCATCTAAAATGTTATAATAACTTAGAACTCTTCATGACAATGAGACACGTCTGCTCTTGGCAGCACTTATTACTTTAACTTTGAGAAGAAGATGGGTATTGAAGAGTCTCCTTATGGAATTTGCTAGCCATTCAGGCAAGAAACTGTTCTTGACTGGACTGCTTAACTGGACATACAGTACCCACAGAAAAATACCTGCTGAATTTGCCTGAAAGTAAGACAGTCCTTCGGGGTTCCTGCTTCAAGGAAGAGTCTGTTAGACATTCTGAAGGACACAGAAGAAAGTGACTGAAAAACTGCCAATGTAGGTAGAAATGTCTTTGAATTTTCTTGCTTCATGGAAAAGTCTTCCGGATACTATGGGCCTGTAGGCTGAAGTTGGTTGTGCCAACTGTACAGAATTTTGGGTGACTGTCCAGGCAGCGAGATGTCTCTGTCATTTATATAGTTTTGGAAGTTGCTTACAGTATATTTTCTGTTTATTTAGGTAATATTATATCCTTCTAGGGTCTTTGAGAAGCTGAAGACAGATAGACAGATAATTAAAATTTTCCTTGTTTTTATGATAAAAGAAAGGATGTTATCTTTAAATTTAACAGATACAAATAAACTACATATTGTTACTGTAATTCTTGCTTGATACCTGTTTTGGTATAGGCAATTTTACTATGTTAAAGTTAAAACCTTCCATTTTATTTAGATGGAAAGAGGAGATGATGTGGGATTCCCCTCTATATGCTATGAATATGTTTTATTACCATTGATTAATAAAGAAACTGCTTGGGCCTATAGCAGGTCAGAATATAGCCAGGCTAAAAGACCAAGAGAGAAAGAGAGTAGGCAGAATCAGAGAGATGCAATGTATCTGCTGAAAGAAACAGATGCCAGATCCTGACAAAGTCTCATGCTGTTATATATAGATTAATAGAAATGGGTTAATTCAAGATGTAAGAGCTAGCTAGAAATATGCCTGAGTCGTTGACTATACAGTGTTGTAAATAATATAGTTTCTGTTTGATTATTCAGGTCTGACCAGTTTGGAAACAAAAGAGCAGTCTCTGCCTACACATAGACCAAGTTTATTTTTCATGTAACCTAGACTACCTGTTAATGCATGGAATCACTCCCAGAGGTCTAAGACCCTACCAAATCAATCAATAATAACAACAAAAATATCCATAGATATATCTTCTAGTGGCATTTTCTGAGTTGAAGCCCCCCTTTCTCAGAATGTCCTACCCAATATCAGGTTGATGAAAAACTATCCAACATAACCCACAAGCGTGAGAAACAAATTCCATCTCAAAAACAAACATTAAAAAGCTAGGAATATGACTATTTAAATAAAGTTACCTGCTAAGTTATATTCTAGGATCCATATCACTTTGAGGAAGGAGGGAACAGACTACCTCAAGCTTCGTTCATTCCTCCACAAACATAATGCAACATGTGTATAAATACACACACACACACACATAACTCCTCTCTCTCTCTCTCTCTCTCTCTCTCTCTCTCTCTCTCTCTCTCTCACACACACACACACACACACACACGATACTTCCACACCGAGCTCTATATGATGACCTTTAAAATAAAGAATATGTGTCATTTTCATGTATACATGTTAGAAGCACATTTGTCTTCCTTGTTATGTTTAGACGATTACATCGCTTTTGTCAATGGCAAACCTTGCCAAAGGAAGGAAGAGTCTCTGTCCAAGATCAAAAAGGAAGAGAATTATCTGATTGACCAGAATCACATTCTGTACTATTGTGTCAAAAACAGTAAACTCAGCCAAAAACCATGTATAGCGTAGACTTACTTTTGTCCCATAGCCACCCTGAACTTCTGATTGGTATTCATAATTCTACCTTCAGCATGAGTCTAATGCTGCTATGAGATGTCATGATACTCACTGTAGTCTTAAATAAGGAGAGGTTTGGGTGTTTGTTTCAGAATTAGTGAATTTTGTATGGATAGAAAATAACTAAATCTTGATTCCTAGAGTGAGAAATGGAAAGGATAGGAAGTGATGATAAGAAAATGAGATATTAGTAATGCCCAGGTCTAGAGGAGGAAGTTATTTGGAATGGAAGTAAATACTGGAAACTAGAAGTCAACAATCTCCACTCCATTAAAATAAATCAATATGAGAGATGATAAGATGACTTTGTTAATAAAGACACCTGCTCCCAAGCATGGAAAAGCTGGGTTCAGTCACATAATAAAATGAGATTTAAAAGAAACCAACCAACCAACCAACCAACCAAACAAACAAACAAAAAACACTCCATCAAATTGAATTTTCCAAATTCACAATGTAGTATGTGTCTGACAACTCTCCTCCCTCCCACCCCTTCACTCTCTCACACACACATACATTAATTAATGTATTTTGAATGTAAAAAGAATCCTTGCAAAGGGGAGAGAAGACGTTTGCTTCAGTGTGATCAGATGAATTAAGACAGGCAAACACAAATATGTATCTCCATCTGCCCAGCAGATACTAGTACTTTCATTCTTGCTGCTCTGAAAAAATAGCCTGTCCAGGAGCACTTTATTATAAGGAATGATACACTTGGTTTATAATTCCCGGTCACAGATCATAATTGAGACAAAACAGAGAGGAGGTCAAAGCGGGCCTTCCCTCCATTTCTCATAGCATCACCACAGATCAAGGAACTCCCATCACAGACAAGAAGCATTTCTAAAAACCTGGGGGACACTGCCTGTTGGACGGTAGATAGAATTACGCTCTCTCTCTCTCTTTTTTTGATTTTTTCGAGACAGGGTTTCTCTGTGGCTTTGGAGCCTGTCATGGAACTAGCTCTTGTAGACCAGGCTGGCCTCGAACTCACAGAGATCCGCCTGCCTCTGCCTCCCGAGTGCTGGGATTAAAGGCGTGCGCCACCACTGCCTGGCTAATTTACGCTCTCTTAAACAAGGCCACCTGCCTAAATTCGGTGCCACCCTCATAGGCTGTGGCCCCAAGAAAATTCCCATAAAGCAATCTGATCTAGGCAATTCATAACTGAGATTCTTTCCCAGATATGGTTAGGTTGTGTCACTTTGACAGATAAAGCTGTCCAGGGCACCCAATCATTTCTACTGTTGGAGCCAATCACTTTGGTGACTTGGAAGGAAAAGATACAGGATTCATTTAAAAGCTGCTCAGTTTACATTTGGCCCCCACTGTAGCTAAATATTTTTGCTGAAAATATCTAAACTATCAGATCCAAGCAGACGTGCATAGGAAAGCAGTCAGAGAATACGGCACCCTCTTGCTTGAAAAATAAAACCTTGATTTCATATTAGCATTTTTCTCAAGTCTGTTTGCTGAAAAATTCTAAAGCTAAACACAAACCCAGCCTGTTGCTTCTTCGCGAGAACATTAATTGTCTGCAATCGCTGTTCTAGCATCTGTTTCACATTTTGACAAGTGCACTTATCTTCTTTTCCCCTTCATATTCCTCTGGTAAAAATAATGAATAAATTACAGGGGAATGACAAATGCGTTGATAATCAAGACGAAACACAAATGAAGTGTAAGAGGCTGTATTTCTTTGCAGAGTTGTAAATTGCTTTCTTTTCTTGTGGTCTGACATGCTTGACGTAGAAACTAAAAATACCACCCCATGGGAAAATGAGCAGAATTGTTCCAACAGAAATTATTCTTCACAGATCAGATAAGTATGCAGGATTTCTTTCTGCTGTTGTGTATTTTATCTGTCTCACAATCTGGATATTCCAAAAGTGGGAGTTCTAAGGGGCTTAAATGGCAATGCATCCATCAGGTATGACAGTGAAATCATTTAAAGTAATTATTAAATTCTTTGTGGAATTTGAGACTGTACAGCTGAACAAATCAACATAAGAGCAATAACAACAAAATACACTGTGAGGTATGCCATCCAAGGCATTAGTATATAAGATAGAGTGCTACACTGAGTGTGAGGAGACATTGATTCAATTTTTAGTTCATCTCCAGAGATTTCCCAGGAAAACACACAGCACTGATATCATAGGCTCTTTAGTGAGTGTACTCTGGAACCTTTTCAGTAATAAATATGAAGGCGGGTCCAACAAGTACACACTCTAAGCTGGAGCACTTTGACTAGAACTTACAGAGTATTCTCAAATTTTCTTTTTGTTTCCACTGCATTCCATTGCATATAGAAGGGATCAGCTTTCTCTGTTTAGCACAGAGCACACTGTTTCTATACTGGGTATCCTTAGACATCTGGAGTCCAGAATGTAGGAGGCAAGCTCCTTGTTTGCCCCAGCTGCCTAGAACCAAATAATCACGTCTTGCCCCATTAGCTCCTACTTCTTATTGGCTAACCATTACATATTAATTTAACCTATTTCTAGTAATCTGTATACTACCATGTGGCAGTGGCTTACCAGCAAAGATTCGGCATGTCTGACTCTGGCAGCGGCTCTCCAATGTGTCTCTCTGACTCTGCCCTTCTTTCTCCCAGCATTCAGCTTAGGCTTCCCCATCTACCTAACTTCTACCCTATCAGGACAAGGAAGTTTCTTTATTCACCAGAAAAGTAAAAGAATTAGATAGATGAATTCTTCAGACCCTTAAAGCTCAAATATACTATCTCTATTATTTTTGCCTTTCAGATTTTTTTCCTTTCTATAAGGATTCATTATAATTTTTAATTTTGTTGAGAATGTCATTTGAGTCCTATGTTTGCATCATATCTACCTCCTCTTTTCCTACCTCCAACCTCTCTTCAGTATCCTCCAATTTACTATCATTATCATTTCCTTGAGTCCACATTATTAAACTTAGAACCAGAAAAAAGTGCAGAACATATCAAGTTGGCAAAATATAGACATACAGCATGCATGTTATTGTTACAGACATGTTTTATAATCAGCCATGGCAAAGATCATATCACAAATTTAGAGTCTTTGAAGAAAAACTGGTCCTAACCATGCACCTCCTATTACTGTACAAATAGTAAAAAAAAAAAAAAAAAAAAAAAAAAAAACTTTAACTTTTTTTTTGTTTTCTGAATGGATTTCCAGAGACAGCTAGGACAAATGTAAATAGCATAGCCTGAAAGTACAAGTCCCACTTTACATATGCAAATATGCGTCAGAGTTAAGCTTGCTCTGTCATGCATGGATAAACTACATCCCAAGGGATCTGAATGGAGAAGAAAATTTCTAAAGTAGCAATAACAAGTAAGCACAGCAATTAAGAATTTTTTGTGTTCTTGGGAAAATGACACATGCCGTATGTGGGAAATAACCACGTTATAAAGACATGATGCAGTTACCACCATCTGGGCTCTTTACAACTATTAAGATGCAATTAAGTGAAGATTTGGGATAAAAAAGTAAATATGATATTTGTTTCAAACATAAACTCAATGCTGTTTTTTAATTTTTGGTATTAAGTCTGGCCAATTTTCCTATTCTTTATATGCTACCTTTTTATTAAAAAGTATATTGGCATTAAATTAAGTTAGGAATCAAACATAAATGTTGCATTTGATGGCTTAAAATTCCTTAATTTTTTTGCTTTAAAAGATTATAGGCCCCTATTTACATGAAATTTTGTCTTCATCTAATGAGCTAATAACTTACTATTTTATCATTTAATACAAATATTAAGAAATTACAAATGTTAGTAATGGTATTAAAGTTGAAGATATGTAAAAATACTCATATTTTCTTTTACATTTTAACACACTCATTTAACCTGGATATTTTATATAACAAACAACTTAATGAACATTAAGGCAATTATTTTCTTTTTGCATTTTATTTGTGTTTATTGAAAAGAAAACAACAGAAGCAGATTTTAAGGTAAAGACAAAAATGATTGACATCTCAGATTTAATTCTAAAGTCACTGTCAAATATACATTTCACCTTTTATTTAACTTTTCCCCTACGTAATATATCCTGATTATGAATTCCCCACATTCAACTCCTCCCAATTCTTTCCCACCTGACCTCTCATATTGATCTACAACTTTTCTGTTTCACACTAAAAAACGAAAGTGCTTCTACTGGATAATAGTAAAACAAAAAAATGAGATAAAACAAAATAAATATATCAGAAGACAAAAAAACCCAAATATCTGGAAGAGTTTTCAAAAGGACCAAAGGAGAGAGACAGTTGCAGAGTCCCACTCTTCATGCAGTCATCTGTTGAGGTACATTTATGTTGTTCCCAGTTTCTCCTTATTATGAATAGAGCAGCATCAATTATGGTTGACAGATTGTCTCTGTGGTAGGGTGGTGCATCCTTTGGCTCTATGCCCAAGAATGTTATAATTAAATTTTGAGTTAAATAGGTTCTCATTTTCCTGAGTAACATCCAGAAGGATTTTTATAGTGGTTGGACTTGTTTTTGCATTCCCACCAACAAGGGATGAGTGGTCTTACTCTGTATCTTTACTAGCATGAGCTGTCATTTGTTTTATTAATCTTAAACATTCTGACTGGTGCAAAAATGAAATCTCAAAATAGTTTTGATTTCCATTTTCCTGATGACTGAGAATATTGAACATTTCTTTAAGTATTTCTCAATCATTTGAGTTTACTCTTTTGAGAATTCTGCTAAGTTCCATACACCATTTTTAATTGTTTTTACTCCTAAAACTCTAGATGTGGTTGCTGGGAATTGAACTCAGGACCTTTGGAAGAGCAGGCAATGCTCTTAACCCCTGAGCCATCTCTCCAGCCCCTTGTGTTGAAATTTTTATATGGTTTGTATTAAATACATCAATTGCATTTGATAAGATGTACATTTTTGTTATATTAGTCCTACTGATCCATGAGCATGGAAGATCTTTCCATGTTATGATGTCTTATTCAATTTCTTTCTTCAAATACTTGAACTTTTTATCATGCCAATATTATGAAATAATATTTTTGTACACTCTGAAGATGTGTCCTTTCCAAGGTAACTTATTGGTTTGATAAAAGAACTAACTAGACAGGAAGAGATTAGGTGACAGAGCAAATTGAGAGGATACTGGGAAGAAGAAGGGCAGAGTCATGGAGTCATGAACCAGAAGCCAAAGAAACATCATGGAAAGTACATTGATGAGGTAAACAAGCATCACGGAAGCAAATAGATTAAGCTATTTAAGCTGGGGACATCTCCTTGGACACCTGGGAACCCCTCTAGAGTCCAATCTCTTGCCTACCTTCAAATGGCTCCCTTAATTAAGATATATACTTCCCTGATTCCATATCCACTCTTCCTCCATCCCAACTGTCCCATTCCCCCAAGCTCTCCCCATCCTCCCCTTCTCCCTTCTCTCTCCTCATCTCCCCTTACCCCGATTCTGCCCCCACCCCAAAGCTCTTAATTTTTGCCTGGCAATCTTGTCTACTTCCAATATCCAGGAGGATAACTACATGTTTTTCTTTGGGTTCACCTTCCTATCTAGCTTCTCTAGGATCATAAAATATAGGCTCAATTCTATGGCTAGAATCCACTAATGAGTGAGTACATACCATATTCATCTTTTTGGGTCTGGGTTACCTCACTCAGGATGGTGTTTTCTATTTCCATCCATTTGCATGTGAAATTCAAGATGTCATTGTTTTTTACCACTGAGTAGTACTCTAATGTGTATATATTCCACACTTTCTTTATCCATTCTTCCATTGAGGGGCATTTAGGTTGTTTCCAGGATCTGGCTATTACAAATAATGCTGCTATGAACATAGTTAAACAAATGCTTTTGTAGTATGATAGGTCATCTCTTGGGTATATTCCCAGGAGTGGTATTGCTGGATCCTGGGGTAGGTTGATCCCAAATTTCCTGAGAAACCACCACACTGATTACCAAAGTGGTTGCACACTATACAAAGGATCTACTATTGGAAATCATTCTCCAATGTTCAACCAGCAATTAATCTACCATATATAAATATATTTTGTATTAACTTCTTGTTGCTATGACACAGAATCCGATAATAGCTAATTAAAGAACACTACAGTCAATGATGTAGCAAAAAAACCAAGATGTCCAAAGTCGGAAATCAGACGTCAATGAACACTTGTGTTCAGTTCATGTCCTCCTTTTTATTCAAACCAAGACAACCAGCACATGAAATTGGCTGCCTACACTTAAATTGTAACTTCCCATCTCAAGTGACCTAATCAAGATTATCCTCCTCAGGCATGCTCAGAGGCTTGACTCATAGGTCATTCTAGACCCTCCCATGTTGACAATCGGTATTGACAATTATAAATTTGTAATGCCATTTGAAGTCTATCAGTTCCTACTTCACTAATGACTTTTAATCCCTTGCCTTCACCTGTGTTTCAACCTCTATAAAATGAATAACTTGCCATCTGTTAAATTACATTAATAAAATTTAAGATATCCTAAATTCATCTGTGTCTTTCCAATCATATACCTAGAAAATTATCTTAAACTATCAATAATACAACCACTGAGTTACATATACTTATGGGATAGGGTATTTGGAAGGCCAATGTCCACTAAACCGCCCTACCATGCTGGACCAGTAGATAAGATTTATATCATATCTACACTTAGCTCTTAGCTACTACTCTACTGCCATGTCTACCTCCTTGATGCCATGTTCTCCACTATGATGACCATGGGCTCTAGTACTTGGATCATGAGACTCCAATTAAAACCTTTCATTCATAAGTTTCCTTGTTCATGGTGTTTTGTCATAGAAATAGAAAAAAATATACAAAACAACATCCCATTCAGTACTAAACATGTACCAGAAAATAATAACTATCTCTATGAGCAGTCCTAAGACCAGTTGCTTTCACCCCTTCAACTTCTTCTCCAAAAGTTCTACTCATTGTTCAACAAAGTCAGCCATGGTATAATTCTTATTCACTCGGTTATTTTAAACATATGAATTCCTCAGTATTCAACTTTACTACTTTCTATTTCTTTGTTTTTATATTCATCAAATTTCAAATCAGACTTCACCTCTCTGACCACACTACTTCAGATGCCTCTAGGCTTCCTGGTCTAGTTTTATACTCTACAGAGAATTTATTGGTGCTTTATTTCCTTATTCAACAAGTTAATAACAACAATGACCTACCTTCTCTCTCAAGGATGTATGTTTTCTCACGATTGTCTTGTCTAATTCTCCATTCCTCCCCTCTAAATAATTTTATCTAGTCTAATTCCAAAATCTGGAATTTATATTTACAAATTAATTATTAATACATTGCTCAATTATGAGATATTGACTATCTATCTAGCCGAATTGTTGAGAACTTGGTTAGTATACATGAAGCACTTTGTTGGATCCTCTACTCTACATAACCTGGGTATCATGGTTAATGCTTGTAATACCAGCACTGGGAAGGTAAAAGGCAGCTGGATTCAGATTTCAGCATCATCCACATACTGTTCTAACTTCTACTCTGTTGCTGTAATAAAATACTTTGGCCAAAATGAATTTAGGGATGAAAGGACTTGATTCATGTTAGAGATTACACATAGTCTATCACCAAAAAAAATGCCAGGACAGGAATTTAAATAGGATCTTGAATCAGGGACCAGGAAGGAACACTTCTTACTTAAAGACTATCTGCTTAGGGGATGGTCTTGGCACAGTGCTCTGGTGCCTCCTGCATCAATTAATAATCAAGATAATCCACAATAGGCTAGCCTACTGTGGTAATTTGAATGTAACTGGCGCTTATAATCTCATAGCGAGTGGCACTATTAGGAGGTGTGGCTTTGTTGGAGTGGGTGTGATCTTTTTAAAGGAAGTATGTTATTGTTGAGGGAGGCTGTGGGGTTTCCTATGCTCAGAATACCATCCAATGAGTTGGTCAAATTCCTTTTGCCTGAAGCCTGAATGTAATACTCTTAGTTCTGGCACCACACCTGCCTGTATGCTGCCATGCTGCTATGATGATAATGAACTGAACGTCTAAACCTGTAAGTGAAATACCCCAACTAAATGTTTTCCTTATAAGAGTTACCATCATCATAGTGTATCCTCACAGAAATAAAAACTCAAAGTAACGCACCCACAAACAAACCTTATCTGGACGATACTTCAAATGATACACACTTCTCAGATGACTCTATCCTGTTTCAAGTTTGCCGTTAAAGTTAACTAGACACAGAGTTCATGACTTTCCTAGAATGCTTGAAACCCTGTCAGGGATGGGGTCTAAAAGTCTCTCTTCCTTTTAATGTTGTCTCTCTTGTCTTACTACAAGAACCATCTTCTTGCCTTTTCTGGTTTTATCTGCAAGTAAAGCATATTTCCAAAATTATATAAAAAACTACTTATTTTATGAAAAATTAGAAGATGAGACAATAATTTCACTGTTAACTTAAAACCTCATCTTTCAAATCATTGAGTTACTTGGAACTTTAAAGCTCTGGTTAAAGCTTAATTTTTAGACACGGGAGATACAAAGCTAAATGAGAAGTCTTCATGCCTTTATAAACTTACAGGGTAAAGAAAGTGACTTATATCTAAGCAGATCAATTCAAACAAACACCATTACTGATGCAGCCCCATTTATTTGAGGTGTACAGAGGCAGAAAGGCAGGGAAACATTCAATGATGTTCATTGATTCTCACAGGTTATGACTCTGCTGCATGGGCTTGTGAAGTGTGCCAGTAAACATGACTCTCAAAGACCTTACTGAACTGCACTTGATTGTTGCGGGAAAGCTAAGGCAATAAATACTACATGACAAGCTTCCAAAGATTCTTTCATTAGGTTGAAAAACTATGCAGACAGAAAGCATATTTCTAAAGGTTGATGAAGAAAGTTTCACCAATATCCCCCTTGCTATGATTTGGGATATCTGGATTCATGATTTTTTCTTTCTTCTCTCATACTATATTTACTGACCTCTGTCTGGCATCAACAGTATTATCTGAAAGACATATGCACCTTAGAATTGTTTTTTCAAAGGCATATGAATGGATTCAATTCTCGTGACTATAATTTTCCTTTCAATTTCTGAGTTCTGTTGCAAAGCAATGAGTGTTCTGTGCAGGAAGGGACACAGGTAGGCATAACAATTAGCCCCCTACCACTGAGTAGTACTCTAATGTGTAAATGTGCCACGTTTTCTTTATCCATTCTTTGTTTGAGGGGTAGCTAGGTTGTCTCCAGATTCTGGCTACTACAAATAATGCTGCTATGAACATAGTTGAACAAATCTCTTTGTAATATGATTGAGCATCTATTGGGTATTTGCCCAAGAGTAATATTGCTGGGATCTGAGGTAGGTTTATTTCCAGTTTTCTGAGAAACCATTATACCAATTTGCAAAGTGGTTGTACAAGTTTGCTCTCCCACTAGCAATGGATGAGTGTTCCTTTTACTCCACATCCACTCCAGCATAAGCTATCATTGGTGTTTTTGATCTTGGTATTATGACTGATGTAAAATGGTATCTCAGAATCATGTTGATTTACATTTCCCTGATAGTTAAGGGTGTTGAATATTTCTTTAAGTGACTTTCAGCCATTTGTGGTTCTTCTGTTGAGAATTTCTGTTTATCTCTGTACCACATTTTTAAATTGGGTTGCTTAGAATTTTGATGTCTCATTTCTTGAGATCTTTATATATTTTGGAGATCAATACTCTGCCAGATATGGGGTTGATAAAACCTTTTTCCATTCACTAGGCTGCCTTTTTGTCTTATTGACTGTGTCCTTTACTTTACAGAAGCTTCTTAGTTTCAGGAGGTCCCATTTATTTATTGCTTCTCTCAGTGTTTGCACTACTGGGGTTATATTTAGGATGTGATCTCCTGTGCCCATGCATTAGAGTACTACTCAGCAGAAAAAAAAAAAGACATCTTGAAATTTGCATGCAAATTGATGGAATTAAAAAAAAAAAAACACCATCCTAAGTGAGATAAGCAAAACTCAAAAAGATGACTATGGTATGTACTCACTCATAAGTGGTTGCTAGCAAAAGCAAAGAATATTGAGCCCATAGTTCATGATCCTAGAGAAGCTAAATAACAAGAAAAACATACATAGAACCCTTGGGAAAGTCAAAATAGACAAGATCATCTGACATAATTAGGAGCAGGGGATGGAGAAAAAAAGGAAAAGGGAATAGAGAAAGGGAGGAGGTAGAACTTGAGGGAACAGGCATGTCGAGATAGAGGAAAAACAAAGATGAGAATAAGGAAAGAGATATCTTGATTGAGGGAGCCATAATGGGACTAACAAGAAACCTGGCTCTTGAGAAATTCTCAGGAATCCTCAAGCATGACCCCAGCTAAGACCCTAACCAATAGAGGAAAGAGTTCCTGAACTGGCCTTGCCTTGTTGTCAGACTGATAGATATCTTAAATATGACCATAGAATCTTTATCCAAAACTGATGGAAACAGAGGCAGAAACCCACAACAGAGCACTGAACTGAGCTCCCGAAGTCCAGTTGAGGAGTGGGAAGAATGAGAATATGAGCAAAGACATCAAGACCATGATGGATACACCCACTGAAACAGTCTACCTGGACTAATGAGAGCTCACCAACTCCAGCTGGATTGGGACAGAACAAGCATAGGACCAAACTTGTCCCTCTCAATGTGGTTGAAAGTTCCATGGCTGGAGCAGACTGAGAGGCCACTGGCAGTGGCACCAGGATTTATCCCTACTGCATGTACTGGCTTCTTGGGAACCTGCTCCCTTTGGATGTACACCTTGCTCAGCCTAGATATAGTAGGGAGGGCCTTGGACCTTCCCCAAAGCAATGTGCCTTACCCTCTCTGTTGTATGGGGGTGGGGTGGGGAGTAAGTAGAGGGATAGGGAGGAAGAGAGGGAGTGGGAACTTGGATTAGTATGTATAATGACAAAATAGTTTGTTTTCATTAAAAAATAAATAAATAAAAAAGAATTAGCCCCCTAGATCCATATGCTTAAACAATTTGTCTCTCTTTTTGCCAAGATTGTAATGTTCTTCTCCCTGTCACTGCCATTTTGTTATTGTTACATTGTATGCCCTTGTAGAATGTCACAACATCACAACTGTGTAGCAACCATACAGTATGCCAGCTAAAAAAATTCTACATATGCCTGGAAATGTCTTTCGTAAGTTTAGTTGTAGAACAAATAATATGCTTAATACAATACTATTATATTACTGTACAGTTTGATTTCTATTGATTTGTTTTCTCCCATATATTTTGGAAGTGATAACCTTCAAATTTCATCCAAATTATTAACATATACTAGCCAAGTAAGACTCCTGACTAGTATTCCAATGATTCTATTCATAATTATACAAAATGCATCATATCCTTAAATCAGATAAACCTAAATGAGAGATAAAGGAAGAGAGAGATGGGGTGTGCACTATAAACCTACACCAATTTGATCACTATGTACATTACTAAAAGAACGCTTGTTTTTCCCTGTTCAAGGCAACCAACAGAAATTTCTGTCCCCTAAACATGATCCTATATGACTCAAAATAATGATAAAACTGCACAAGGAAAAAAGTGGCGTAAATTTCTTAAGTGATATTTGTGGCATAATTTACTAGATTGAGTAAAATATTCTTATGATAAATTGTCTTTGGACAGATATCAACTCATGCTGACTATTTATCTTCTTCTTTCTGATAACTTCCCCTAGATGTCTAAACACAGAAAATGACTAAGTCATCTTATCATTGGAAGCCTAAAAGGAGCCTGTGTTATGATGAGATTTATCTATCAAACCACTGTTGGAGTTACTGGCAGGGATGGTGGCAAGGATAACAGTTGTATCACCAATGTCAGATAAAGTGTTATCCCTAGGCCATAAATTGAACATTTCCAGAGTGACTTCAACTGTGATACCAAAGTGATTCAGGTGGTACCACTTTCTTAACATTGTCTGACTTACAGAATTTTAACCACACTTTAGTTTAAAACTTTCATTCTGTGTAATCATTATTTTTTCTACACAGCAGAAAAAATGACATCTTGATATTTGTAGGCAAATGGATCAATCTAGAAAATATCATATTGAGTGACTGAACCAAAAAGCCAAATACCACATGTACTCACTCATAAGTGGTTTTTAAACATAAAGCAAAGAAAACCAGCCTACAAATCACAATCCCAGAGAACCTAAGACCACAATGAGGGTCCTAAGAGAGACATACATGGATCTAATCTACATAGGAAGTAGAAAAAGACAAGATCTCCTGAGTAAATTGGGAACATGTGGATCATGAGAGAGGGTTTAAGGAGAGAGGAGAGGAAGGAAGGAGAACAGAGAAAAATGTATAGCTCAGTAAAATCAATAAAAAAAATTAAAAAGTTTTTATTCTGGGAATGAGGATTAGCAGATCAGAAGCTAAAGGCGGGAACAGGGAGCATTTTGACAAGTTATTTGACAATTTAGTCACTCAAACTGAATATAAGACCTGGCAACTTGGTGATGAAAATGGGACTGGCAATTGCTTACCACTGCATGTGGATACAAGAAATTGAAAAAAGGAATGTATATCTTTTAACATCAGCACACACAATGAATCTAGAAGAACTATTGTGTCCTTGAAGTATTTGTATGGTTATGTTGCATCTCCTGAATGTGCCTTAGAGTTTCCTCTATCGAAACCATTAATCTAAAGGAAAACTAAAACTGTCAGTGATATGACTTTTCTTCGGTTTTCTTATTTAATAATTATATTAACTGATAAAACATTGGTGTAGTGAAAATCTAGTAAATCTTAAGTAAACATGAGAATGAAATAGTTGATTTTCATTATATCTAGGGTGAATATTACAATGAAGCAGTTGTTTTCTAGATGTACATAGGCCTTGAAGAAATCTTTGTGGAAAGCAATGATCATTATTCTTTGTCACCTACAGAGTTGATTTTCTGTGGGAACTTTGCAGCCTTTGCACGACTTTGGTCACAAGACAATCCTGGCACACCTGGAACATCTTGTATTACTGAGTGCACAATAAGGACTAAAGTTGTGGGGATGTGATGTTCTCCTTCACAAAACGTATAGATTATGTCAGGGGCTTTGGTATGAGGAAATGTTTTTAAACCCAAAATCAACTTTTGTGTTACGATCAATAAATATGCTTATTTACAGGTGTTCAAGGTTCAGTCCATCAGAGACTGTTCTTCCTTGCTGCCTCAGAGTCAGATATATTCTGGAGTGACTCTCTTCCTATGATGTTCTTTTGTAAAGTCAGAACACCATCACACCAGTAAAGTTGATGATTAAAAATAAAATGAGGACCCCAAATACTGGGTAAAGATGGTCCTGCTTCTTCAAGGTTGTTATAGTGGGCAATTGGAAAACGAACCAGCCACCATTCGTTCCTCTGTATTATTGTTAGAGCAATGAGCCTGATCATTGATGAACCATGCTATCCCCACTCATGCCTGATGCTAGGGTTTTCTTAGGTAGTCAATAGCACTTCAGGTGACCATTGACCCGAGTGGCATAACTTCACCTCTTTCTACACACACACGCACACACACACACACACACACACACACACATATACACACATGCATATACACATTATATGCCATTTTAGATAAATATAAAACATATTTCCTTAAGCTTTTTTATATAGCCTTACTGCTACTTAATCCTCCTTCTATCCTCTCCTTCCTCATTGGCCTCCCTTCTGCCTTCTCAGCTACAGCCCCCTTCTCACTCATTTTTGTTCCTAACTTCAGATTTAAATACACATACACACACAAACACACATACACACATACGCACATGCGTTTTTTCATACATCTGGTATAACTGAAGAAACCATGGAGGAGTAAGAGAGGGGGAAAAGTAATATACAGTAAAATAAATATCATTTTCAATTGTCAGTTTGACAGATTTTATAGTCATCTAGTAAAGGAATCTCAGAAAGGACTCTTTAGATAACATTTCATGTATACATATCCATGGGAGAGTTCATTATAAGAAGTTGTTCTTTTGTGATTGGGAAACTTTGCTTTTATTTTTGCTTTTTAAGTCATAATTTCATTCACATTGCCATACACATCTTTTGACTTATCTATTTAATTTTTTTAGGTATAAGGCTAGTTGAAGTATCCATGGAATAGGCATATACTAATCTTTTGCAATTACTATCAAATAAGTATTTCATAGTACCAAACAAGAGTTCCTGATCAAATTTATTAAGTTAAATAATGTGAGAAACCATTCCCTCAAAAGAGACCAGACAAGTCTAAGAGTAGCAAGAATGAGGTAAGCCCCAACATGTGTCCTTTAATTCATTGTTCTCTGTCCTCGACTGTGGCTGGGATAAGTTTAGGAGCTTTAAGTCACTGCAGCCTTGACCATCGTATAGTGATAGACTGCCACCTAGACTTGTAAGTTAAGTTCATTCTAATTCCCTTAAGTATTTTTGTGAAGGTATTTAGTCACAGCAACAGGAAACATACAAACAAATCAAAAAATAGAAGAGAATATAAAACGACAATAGTTAGCAAAATGTCCTAGTTTACAGCATAGTAAAGAATTGCTGAACATTATCACCTGGGAGGAAATCATCCCTCCTCATGTCCAATTACATGGCTAGCGTTAACACAAAAAGAAACAAATGTAAAATAAAACACAAACTTATCAAATCCTATGAATAGGTATTAGGACTAGTATACTTATGTACTTTTGGTAGCAGTTCCAGTCAGGCACCCTTAAAATGTATATTTCATAGTAATTATGAAGGGTGAGTATATGCTTATTGTATTCTAAGTTTATATATCCTGGACTGGTACCTAAGAAAATTAAATAGATATCTCAAAGGATGTGTATGTATGACAATGTGAATGAAATCATGACTTACAAAAAGAGTAGCAAAGTCTCCCAATCACAAAAGAACAGCAATCATATATAATTTAATATGAATAAAATTTTAAAACATGAACTATTTTTAAAAATATGAACTATTGTTATACATGCATCAGCATGTTAAAGTAATCAAAAAATGACTAACCAAAATTATAACCACATGCTTTTCATAATGTAATATCTTATCTGAAGGATATAGATTCTAAAGAGAAAAGAAGAAAAATTCTGCAATTATAAATATTTCATATATCTTTATTTGAATTGCCATTATCCAATTACATTCATTTATAAAAGGTTATCAACTATGACTGTAGCTGTATTACATTTAAATTAGCATAAATCATATCTTAAAGCAATATAACAATTTATTAGGAAAGCTCAAAGTACAATAACATATATAACTGCATGTATTATATACATATATACATACATGTATGTACTTATACTTTACACTGGAGGAAAATGAATTGAAGTAGGAACAAATTATTATAAAGTCTTTACTATTTTGTATTTGTTCATGATATAACTGGAAATTATAAATATTGTGGAATTTTTACACAACTAAAATAACTCATAATTAAAAGCTTCTAAAAAATTTTCTGATCATTAGTTATTTGGAAAATAGAAGAAGGAAATAAATAGGATGTAGTCAGAGTGAGTTAATGGAAAGAGTTACTGCTTCCTTTTTAAAACTTTTTTCATGCAGTTCATTTTGATGACAGCTTTTTCTCTTCAACTTCTCCAAGAACATTGTATCTATCTTTTCTCTCTCTCAAAACAAAACACAACAAATCAAATAAAACTGACCAGAAAAACCACAACAAAACAAAACAAAAAAAGCACACAATTCATCTTGTGTTGGCCAAATACTCCTGGGCATAGAGCATGTCCTGGAGTGTAGTTGATATGCCCATCTAAACTTTGTTCAAGAGTGTTTGTTTTCCTAGCCCTCCAGAGAGCTTCTCAATTAAGAGTGACAGTTTGTGTCCACTTCCCCTTCCCCATGCTGGGCTTTTATCTGATAGGAAGTAGTGCAGGTCTTGTTCTTGTTGCTAAATCTCTGTGATTTCAACTGTATGTATGTCCTGCTGTGTCTGGAATATGTTTTTGTGGAATTGGAGTTATGTGCTAGGTTAGAGTTATAGCGATATATTTTTAAGGCTATCGTGAAAGGTTCTATTTTCCTATTTTTTTCTTAGTATTTTTACCAGTTGTTTATAGAAATGCTACTGATTTTTACATGTTAATATTGTACCTTACTAATTTGGATGGAAGTTTACACCTGCAGATATTTCCTAGTGGACTCTTTAGACTCTTTTATTTGTATAATTATAAAATCTTCAACTAAAGATACCTTTAATTTTTTCTTTAATATTTGATTCCCCTTTGACCTACTTCACTTGTCTTATTGTTCTACCTAAGATTTAAAGTACTATTTTGAATAGGACAGAGAGAAAGACAACCTTGTCTTGTTTCTAATTTTATTTTATTTTTTTTTTCTTTTTTCTTTTTTTGGTTTTTTGAGACAGGGTTTCTCTGCAGCTTTTTTAGAGCCTGTCCTGGAACTAGCTCTTAGAAATGGTTTGAATTTCTCTCCATTTAGGATAATATTTTCTTTGACTTACTATAAGGTACTTTTATTATATTGTTATATGACCCTGTATCGAAACTCTCTCCAGGGGCTTTATCATGAAGGGATGTTGAATTTATTCAAAGGACTTTTCTGCAATTAATTAGATAACAATGTGGTTTTATCTTGTAAAATGTTTGTGTGGTGGATTACCTTTATTGATTTAGATTTTTTTAAAAAATTCCTGCATCTCTGTATTGAAGTCGACTTGATAGTGGTCAATAAATTTTGATGTATTCTTAAATTTGGTTTGCAAGTACTTTGTTGAGAACTATTACGCCCATATTTGTAAGAGACAAATCAATATAAAAAACACTAATCAAACTTTAGGAAACTTCCAATGACTTCATCTAAATAAATATGCATGTGAACAGCAAGCATCACCCAGTTAATAGGAAATATAATTAGAAATTAAACCAAATATTTATTTATTTGAGAATTAGTCATTTTTAAGCAATGTTAATCAACTAGAAAATAAGGTAGAGCAGAGAATAGGGCACTGTAGAATGATAATCTCCAAATGGACCTTTTGTCACATACCACCCTCCTCCCAGAACCACCCATGATCATTAAGTAAATGAAATGAAAAGTTTATAAGATTAAGAAGGGGTGGATGGCTACAGTAAAATCATGAAATCATGGCTTTTTGGACACAATAGAGAAGTTACACATATGAAGGTAGGTTGTGACAGATGCACAGGATCCAAGCAAACTCAAGCCAGACAAAAATCCCAACGTGGAGAGGAGAGGTGGTCATGAAGTCCCACCCATATCAGAGAAGCTATTGGTAAATGACAGCTTCTTGTCTTTAAAGTTGTAGTCCCTGGTAGGGGGACTATGTTCCTATATAAGACCACATAACCATAAGTATATATGCAGCATGGATTGGACTTGATATATTTTATTTAAAGGCACAAATTTGAGTGGGTAGGTATGGGGATTTGGAAGGAATTTGGGGAAAGGTTTGAATATAATCAAAATATATTTTACAAAATTTTCAAACAACTAAGAAAAATCAACACAACAAAAGGAAATTAAGAAAAATATCACAATGTTCCATAAATAGTTAAAAGCTGTTAAATAAGGTCAGGTGCTATTATTTAAAAAAATGAAGAAAAATTTGACATTCCAAAAATGTTCCTAAACATAAATCATGACCAGATCTCTTCATATTCACAAGCATATCCATAATTGTACCTTGCTGCTTTTCATATGCAAAAGTCACCAACCCTAGAAACCCTACTTTGTTCATATGGTCTGAGCCTATCATCTCAGGCCTTTCATCTGTTACCTGTGACCTGGTTCTGGTTCCAAGACTTTCACTGCCCAGGCCACAGGCCTTGGACTTTCACTGGAATAATTTCACGGTCACTCTTTGTATTAGTTTTGTGTTTGTGTATTTTAGTTATTTACTTATTTACTAACTTAATAATTCATCCATTTTCAATACAAGTGATTGAATCTATGATCTCAAGCCCAGCAGCAAGTATTATACCATAGAACTACATACCCAACAACCTCTAACTATTTTTTCTTAAAACTTTTCATCATTTGTTAAGTAGTGATTATTTGAACATACCAGTCTCCTCAAGATCAAACAGCACAAAATTATCTAGTGAACCACTCCCCCTCCTTGGTATCCTAATCTACACGTAAAACTATTGCCACAGCTTTCATGTGAATATATGTAGGTGATGTGAAGTACATTTGACTATTTATATCCTAAACAATCTCAATAATTCATTATTAATAACTGAGGGAAGAGGAGTGTACATTGGCACTTTCCAATATTTAGAAATTAGAGAAGTGGACATAGGACCTTGCAATCTCATTGCCTGTAGGAGTCACCAAATACTGTTACATCAACATTTATTGAAGAACACACAGAAGTAGTTGCCCTTAAGTCCATTGTAATACCTTAGTTGGATCACCTATTCTCTACAAAGCTTGCATGAAGATTTAATTCATCAATAAATAAGATTCAGGTAGTGTTCTCCTAGGCTGAACCTAGAGCAAGCTATATACTCAAACAGACCTAAAGTTTCCCAGCCTCTGAAGATTCTTACATTATAGGTTCTTTCACTGAGTTTAGAATATGCAGTTCATATTGGTACAATACTTTGGATGTTGCTAATTTCATCAATAAAAACTGTGTGTGTGTGTGTGTGTGTGTGTATGAGTGTATGTATACTGTACTGCTTACAGATATATATTTTAATTTTTTATTTTTTATAGGCTCGATGTCCTTTATTTATTTATTTTATGAGTGAGTACATACCATATTCATCTTTTTGGGTCTGGGTTACCTCACTCAGAATAGTGTTTTCTATTTCCATTGATTTGCATGCAAAATTCAAGATGTCATTGTTTTTTATCGCTGAGTAGTATTCTAACATGTATATATTCCACAGTTTCTTCATCCATTCTTCCACTGAAGGGCATCTAGGTTGTTTCCAGGTTCTGGCTATTACAAATAATGCTCCTATGAACATAGTAGAACAAATGCTTTTGTAGTATGATTGGGCATCTCTTGGGTAAATTCCCAAGAGTGGAATTGTTGGGTCCTGGGGTAGGTTGATCCCGAATTCCCTGAGAAACTGCCACACTGCTTTCCAAAGTGGTTGCACAAGTGTGCATTCCCACCAGCAATGTACAGCAATGGATGAGTGTACCCCTTACCCCACAATCTCTCCAGCAAAGGCTATCATTGGTGTTTCGATTTTAGCCAATCTGACAGGTGTAAGATGGTATCTCAAGGTTGTTTTGATTTGCATTTCCCTGATAGCTAAGGAGGTCGAGCATGACCTTAAGTATCTTTTGGCAATTTGAACTTCTTCTGTTGAGAATTCTCTGTTCAGTTCAGAGCCCCATTTTTTAAATGGGTTAACACATATATATTTTTTTAAAAATGCTCTGTCTGTTCCTCTGCCCAATACATGGCAGTGGCTCTGGAAATTTTTCATTTCATTTCTTTGGGGAAGCTTCCTTGTCTCCTCAGTTCGGACTGTCAGTTCTGTCGTTGTTCACTATGAATTTGCATGCAATTATCAAGGCATTCATCTTACTTATCTGATAAATGCTATACCGTGACTACTTCTCTTTACCTTTAAGAGAGACAAACCCTGTGTGCCATTATCCCCACATTCTTTGACTGTCATTGTTAAGTAATAAAAGATGATCTAAAAATCAAGCCTATTCCTTTCCATTTGTCTTTGTTAAAGTATGCTTTAGATCAGGTCCTTTACCAGAAACCGGTCAGTGTGTGCATTTTTAAAAACTTCCTTGCCTTTACCTCTAATCATATCCCCATTCTACATTTGATGTAATTATATATGCATATGCCTATAAACACACATATATATGTATATATATACATGGTAGTGGCTCTGGAAATTTTTCATTTCCCATAAGCACATAAATTCTGAATAGTTTCACAGATTCTTTTCCTACATTGTAGATTTAATATAAACATTCAAGGTTTATATATATATATGCATTTATTCATATTAGAAATAATATTTTATAATATCAAGTATAATTAATGACTATATGTTTATATTGTTATATTTTCCATTATTCTTTTTTATGCAATGTGATTTTTTTCTTTCTGCCAGAATGATTTCTTTTAGAACTATTTCATAAAAATTTGTGGGAAAAAATTTCTCTTTTGTTTTAAAACTTTGTATTTAAAAAATGTTCCCTTCTTTGTACTTTTGAAAGTTATTTTCATGAGTATAAAATTCGAGGACATCTGATTTCTTGGGTGCTTTCAACATGATACTTTAATGTTTCATATCCTCTGTTTAGCCAGGAAGTCAGCTTTCAGTTTTACTTATTTCTTCATGAACACTTTCCTGATTGTAGTCTTCTTTCATTTTTGATGGTGATACATCACTGTGCTCAGGTGAGATGCTCTATATCTTTTATCCAGAAGGGTTATCAGAGCTTTAGGAATGTTTTCTTGGTTTCTTTATTTAGTCTAGCAGGTATATGAGGAAGTTATTAGTGAGTATCCAAAGAGAAAAGAAACTGCATTGCTAATGGATATCCCCTCTCAAGTTCACTATTATCTGCTAGGCCTGAGTCATGATAAAATAGCATAATTATTTATAAAAAAAGAAAAAATGACAATGCTTAAAGTCTACTGTACATGTAAATAAATGCAGTATGGTTATTTAATTTTATTACATTGCATTTGAAGAAAAAATGAGGAGTCATCAACAAATAAAAAATATAGTTAAATACATATAATACAAAGAATATAATTAGAATTTAATATGTTTGTTGATGAAAGCTTGTACATTTAATTTATTTTTATAATATTCTTATTAAATCCTGATTAAATTGGTAATACAATGCCTGGCACATGGCATACCACCCACAATTGTTTGTTTAGTTTGAATTTAAATCTGTATTTAGGTTAATGGTGTGTGTCTCTATATTTTTCTCTAGTCTGGCAACAAATAGAAACCTTTATTCCATGCCTATGACCCCTGAAGTTTTCTGGATGGCTGGAGATGAGAAGGAGAAAACATAAACATTTTCTTTGGGCAAGGCATTCTCAATTTTCCTGTTTTGGGATAATAAAGCATGAGTTTTAATTAAGTTTGTAGGCTTACCATCTGTGAGCATCTGGAGTTTCATTCTGTTGCAATTTTGAAGCAAGTGTACCAATTACAGTTCTGAAAGGATAGAATGCTCAGAACAAATAGCAAGGTAAGAGGGAACATGGAATTTTAGTTTTCTTTAGTTCATTTTCCTGTCCATTATGGACTTTACATAAAAGCTAGTGCCACTCCTCATAATAATTTATGTTTTGTAAATTCCATTCACACATATCCCATAATAAAGCTATCTATTTTTTCCTTTAAACAATGTTCTAGAATCAGTAACAAATATTCTTAGCTTCACTTGTTTATGCCTGCTATTAGGGTATACTCTGTATTTGCACATGGAGATCTGAAGGGGGCATCAGATTCCCTGCGAGCTTCCAGATCTGCATGCTGGGAACTACACTCAGATTCTCTGCAAGAGTCATCAATAGGTGTTCTTGACTACCGAGTCATCCTTCCAACCTGAGGTAGTAACTTTTAAATAAAAATCTGAAATCACTATTTATCTCTCTGATTATACAATACCATTTGTTTTACCTACATATGGCTAAAACTAAAATAATTCTGGTTTAGAGTGTAGGAAAATTCAGACAAAGAAGATTATTATTCAAAATGTTACTACAGTATTTTCAAATTGGCAGAACCTCTCTGACTTAATAACAACACATAGATATTTTAGTTACTTTCCTTATGGCTATGACAAATTACCAGGAAAAAAGAGCTTAAGGGAGTATTTCTTTGGCTAGGAGTTTGATAAAATGCAGTCCATTTGGGTGGGGAAGTAATGCCAACTGGAGTAGAAAGCAGTTGATCACATTTATCCTCTGTCAGGAGGGGAAGGGAGTATGCTGGGGGAAGGTGTTATGTTTCTTTCTCCATTTGTATTTAGATCTCCGCCATAGCTAAATAAATATTGCCACCCATATTAATGATGGAGTGTGGTTATTTAAACCTGTCTGGAATCAACTGTACAGACCTTCTCGGAGACATATCTCTTGATGGCTCTAAATCCAGTCAAGTTGACATTGAAATGACTATCATGGGAAATAGTCACCAATGTTTATTAACATTTAATAAGTTTTTAAAATTTATTTATGTGTTTCTTTATTCTACACCCTGGCCACAATTGCCCCTCCCTCATTTCTTCCCAGTCCCTTCTCCCCACAACCCTGCTCTGTACTCATCACCCCAATTCACTCCTCTTGTTTCTATTTACAAAAAAAACAGGTGTTTCACGAGTATCAACAAAACATGGCATATCAAGTTGCAGTAAGACTAACCTCGTCCCCATGTATTATAATCAAGCAATGTTAGCCAGTATGAAGAGTGAGCTCAAAAGCCTGTAAACATGTCAGAGATAGCTCCTAATCCCACTGTTAGGCATCCCACAAGAGAACCAAGCTACACAACTGTAACATATATGCAGATGGCCTAATTCAGTCTCATGCAGGTGCCCTGAATGTCACTTCAGTCTCTATGAGCCCCTTTGAACTCAAGCTCTGGATTTTCTGTATATGTAGCCTGAACTAACCATCTCCTGTGACCAGATTGGTGCCTACACCAATTGTCATCAGAGCAGCTTCATCTAGTAACTGATGGAAAAAGATAAAGATCCATAGGTAAACATTTGGGAAATCCTGCAGAGGCGAGGCAGAAAGGATTGTAGGAACATTTCAATATTTGAAACATCCCTTTTATGAATGTGAAATAGTATTTTACAGCCACTTGGATTTGCATTCTCTGATGATATCATCTTGATCAATTACACGTGTTCTTGAGAAATAGATATTTTTCCTCATTTTAAAATTGAGTTATTTTCCTACTCTTCAATTGCATAAAAATTTTTCCTCTCTGTCTGTTACTCCATCATCTGATAGCTTACAAATGTCTTTTCCCTATTCAAATCTACTTTAATTTTGTGACTTTTTTTTCTGTGCAAAAGTGGTTAACATGTTGTTGGCTGGCCTGAGCTTTTGGTGTTGCCAGCATTTGTGACTGTGTTTATATTTCCACAAAGACAAAGCAATACATACATGCTAGTGCTCTGTACAATTCTTCCATTTTTGTATAGTTCAAGATCTCGTAGCAAGCAAAATGGTGCCACCAACTAAAAAAAAAGTCTTCTCACATCAAATACTGTAATTAAGACAGTACCTCAAAGACATTCTTAGAGGCCCATCACCTAGCTGACAGGAAATCTGTGAAGTTGCCCACTCACTAAGACAAATTATCACTCTGACCCAGTTAAGCCACAATATTGTCACCATCACAAGACCTATAACACATCTGCCAAGTTCCTTTGAGATAGGAAGAAAGGCCACAAGACTCAAAGCAACAAGATGTGATGTATTGGTGAGATACTTCTCAACTTATGTTAGTTTGTAGAATGCAATCTTTTGTTTGTATGTTTTGTTTTATTTTTATCCTGACTGGTTGTCTTGTAGAACTCCATACGTTATGATTTTGTCTATATCTTGTGTTATGTATCTTGTTCATCTGTTTCTTCGATTTCTTTGCAACTGGGGATTAGGTAATAAATTTTGAGGAAATCCAGACTAAATGTTTTTGGCAAAATAACTTAGTGAAAATTCTATGACCTTCAGGATACATCATGTTGGATTCTCTAGATTTCCAAGTTGGCCTATTGTCACTTATTTACCATAGTGACATTGTTATGTTGGTCATTGCCAGAAACCTCCATTATAAGAATATTTTCCTTGCAATTGTCAAGAAATCAATGAGATTATATTTTGACACTCAGTGACAATGCTGGTATATTAGAGTTGTAACTGGTGTTTACATTCACATTAATGTTCTTATTTCCTTATTTTACCTGGTTATACTTCCACATCTTTGCAAATCTCAGAGATCATTGCTAGTCATGGTCATCTTGCATTGTAGATGCAGTTCAAAGAGAACAATTTAATCTTTCTTAGATAATAAAAGATCTCACAAACCCTGGGGTCTTCTTTTGAATATTAATTTTCTTTGAACAGCAATAGAGTTTCAAAGAAAACAATCTAATAACTTAACAGCTCTTCCCACAAGGGTCCCAGTTTAAGGAGTTTTGAAACAATGGCTATTTTCTATAACTTAAAATACTTTAGGGAGAAGAAAATCTATTGGACCAGACCCAGAAACTGGAATGACATCAGGAACAAAATCAAACCACTGTCTTCTATTCCTCACAACAAAGTTAAGGTTGCAGCATTACTGAAGGTGGAATTATTTGATATCATGGTTTATACTGGCTTGTATGAAACTTCCTACATGTGCAAGTATTCCCAGAGGAAGATCTCAGACTTGTTTTCTCAACTGGGCCAGCTTGAGTCCAGATGGAGCTCACTAGCAGACTCTGTTCATGATCGCCTTCCCACTTTGAGGCCCAATCTCTAAAGATTATAATCACTTTGCTGGCAGGAAATCAATCAAAATTCTCCTTGAAAATTTTATTTTATTGAAATTTTGTGACATTCTCTATAGTAACCATCTCAAACATCTCCCCTAGAGTCTGTGATTAAAAAAATTGCATAACCAGGAGTCAGTAGGAATAATACAGAAACGGTACAAAAGATACCGGGTACCTATTTTCTTTCTTCATTGAGTACTCTGCATAGAGGGGGAAATTGTAAGGTCAGGACTTCACAGCAAACAAAGTGAACTTCCTGACTAAAGTGGGAAACTTTAGAATTTTATTTCCTTAAAATAATCCTGAAGAACCATAACCAGAGTTTCAGAATATCAAAATAAATAGTAGAAGGTTGATTCTTTTGATTTCAAACATTTGATGCAAGAGATTTGAAATAACAAAAAATAGTCCTTTTAGAATAAATCAATTTTAATAAAAGGAGAAAGAGGGATATTTATAAAGCCAAGGCTCCAACGAAGCAGAGGGTGATGGGGGAAAGAAACAGGGCCTTCTATCCCCAACCCGGTTCTTTTTAAAGGAACCCCTCTGCCCTGGGGCAGCCACTCCCCTGAACGCAGGGATTGGGCCAGCTGCCCCAACAAACATTAAAGGTTTTTTTTTTTTTTCTACAAGAAAATAATGCTGCCCATGAGAGTGAATGGATGTGAGTCTGAGCTGTGGTTTACTATTTTGTTTGTTTCTTTGTTTCAGCTTAGTATTTTGATATAGGATGGGTCAGCTACTTACTCATGGTAGAGTATTGTTAGAGATGAAATGTCTTCTAGTTCCTGAAAGTCATTCCAGAGGAGTTTTATTAGGGAGTAGCATTGATAGAAGGTGCTTAGATTAATGGAATAAAAATATAGATGAAGTTTTATCTTAGTAAATGTCATGATGGAAACAGGGCAGATGATATTTCTTGATTTTAATTAGCAAGGTGCAGAGCTTACTCTTGACCCAATGCTTCTAGGGCCAGCTAAAACTCTGTTGAGGTCAGAACATATCAGAGGGCATCATTATCTGAAGCTCTCTTTATACAATGTATTGTGTTAAGGGCTAAGGATTTAATGATTCTGAATATAATAGTAAGAGATAGTCTTGCTCAGATAACAAACTTTAGCATGTTCCTTATATGTTAACGTACTGATACTAGCCTAAGAATGGAAAACTCTTTCCAAAGTTGCCCCATTTTACAGTGAATCGTAAGTGTCTGACTAATGCTTTAAAAACACATTTACAAAATAAGTAGGAACCACTACCAAGATTAAGAACTGTTAAAATACAAAGTATCTTTAATAGCAAATACAGTCCTCAACAAAAATAGAAATAACATGTTCTAGAAGCAAGATAACAGGACTGAGATTCTATCTCTAAGGGTAGTGTAGATAGGTATGGGGAATCCTTCACTTTAATCTAAATTAATGTTACTCAAAGTAACATTACATTTAACTGAATCACCGAGAGGACATGTTTAAATGTACTAGAGGAAGTGCAAAGAGGCTTCTGTCAGTGAAGCGCTTGTAATACAAGCATGAAGACGTGAAATTGAATGCCCAGAACATAATAAAAATCCAAGTGTGGTGTCTTGCACTAGAATTGAGGAAAGGAGCAGGATCCCAGAGCATTGCTGGCCATGTGGTCTGACCAAACCAATGAGCTCCATGTTGATTGCTGTAACTTACCTCAAAAAATACGGTGGAGATGGCTTATAACTTGATTTAGATCTCCTTGGTACATGGAAGGCCTCAGTGAAAAAGTTATATCCGAGTTGGATGCATTCTGATATTCCAAATCATTTTTAAACATGGCAGGGGAGGTCTGCAAGTAGAAGACAAACAAGAATTTTGCTGTTGACAACCTTAGGAAGACAATCTTAGACAAAGAAGCATATTCCCTGGTACATACCAGGGCTGTAGTAGTAGGGACCTTGGTGTGCCTACTCATGAATAATGAGGACTTATTTAATGTCCCAAGCCAGGATTATAAGAAGTGATATGATTCTTCATCACACCTAACCCTGTGTGTGTGTGTGTGTGAGAGAGAGAGAGAGAGAGAGAAAGAGAGAGAGAGAGAGAGAGAGAGAGAGAGAGAGAGAGAGAGAGAGAGAACAGGTTTTATTTTAGTAACAGGGGAGGAAACACAAAGCACAAAGGCACCTTTAGGAGAGAATGGGTATGTATATTGGAGCTCACTACAATAAAGGATATTTTGCTCTTCAGGGTTGACAGAATAGTTTCTTCTGCAAACTTACTGGATAAATGCTCATGCTTCTGGAGTTGCAGTTCACTAAAGTGTGTTTTCTTTTCATTGATTTATTTTTTTTTGTGTGTGTACACATTTGGGGAGGTACAAGTGAGGGTGTGCGTGAGCGTGTGCATGTGTGTATGTATCTGGTATAATACATACTTGTGTGATATATGCACATATATCAGAGAGGAGTGCCATGCACACACTTGTGGAGATGAGAGGCGTATGTGAGTGTCCTGCTCTGTAATTCATCCCTAATCCTCTTAGACAGGGTCTCCTGAATTCCTGGAGCTGAGCTGGATGATGGCTATCAGACTCAAGGTCTATCTCTAAGCCTCATAGTGCTGAAGTTACAGATGCATGCTTGGGCACACCCAGATTTTTGTGTCTGTGCTGGGATTCATACTCATGTCCTCATGATTACTTAGCTCTTACCCACTGAGCCATTTTTCCAGACACTAATCACACTTTTATAAGTGAAATAAAGGAGAAATATGGTAGACGAGGACTAGTTATTGTCCTATACTTGGGATGTTATCTCTGAACTACAGGATGCATTTCATAAATATCTGCTCTTGGTTCACTGTTCTACAACTCTGGGACAGATATACAAAAGGCATATTAAATTATCTCTTGTCCCTTTTAGAATAGGAATTGCTAAACAAATGTTCTTCAATGGTTGAAATTACCTAAGAATTCTGTAATGTCCACTATGCAGACTCTAGCCTGCTATGTCCACTAAACATATTAACTTCCACGAGTATGACAAAGTTACTCATTTTATTTGAATGTGAATTTTTCAGTCACATGTGGCTAATGACTGTCATGTTGGAAAGTCTTTACAGAGTCTATGGTGACCCCCCCACCCCCCAAAATACATATGCTTGTAAGGAAATGAAGTCACAATATATGGATTATTGAAAATATAAATTTGGGCAGCAGATGGAGACCTGATCAGGCAGAAATCCAAACCTTTAGCCCATGTCCAGCACATCATCCAGTTTTGCTTATTGTAACCTTCTGTTTCGCATCTATGCTGTTCACTTTCTGCTTGGATCTATCGAAAACATTTCTGCCAAGATCATTGCTCATTTATGCCAATTGTTGGTCTCTCTAATTTCTGACTGCACTATTTATTGTACTTTCCTTTAATTAGATCCCTCTCTCCTGCCCTCCCTGTTTCTCGGTCTCTCTCTTTTCTTCCTTTTTTTTTCCTCATGGTTTATTTTTTTTTATATTTAAAAAATTTCCATCTCCTTCCCTCCTCCTCCCCCTTCCCTCCCCTCCTTCTCCCCCTTCCCTCCCCTCCCCTCCACCCAAACCTCCCCTCCCTCCCTCTCAAGGCCAAGGAGCCATCAGGGTTCCCCACTCTATGCTAAGATCAGGGTCCTCCCAACTCCCCCCTGGTCCAGGAAGGTGATCGACCAAGCTGAGAAGGCTCCCACAGAGCCCGTCCATGCAGAAGACTCAGAGCCCAGAGCCATTGTCCTTTGCTTCTCAGTCAGCCCCCGCTGTTGGCCACATTCAGAGAGACGGGTTTGGTCGCATGATCCATCAGTCCCATTCCAACTGGAGTTGGTGATCTCCCATTAGTTCTGTCCCACCGTCTCCATGAGTGAACGCACCCCTCTCGTTCCTGACTTTCTCCCTCATGTTCTCGCTCCTTCTGCTCCTCATCAGGACCTTGGGAGCTCAGTCCAGTGCTCCAATGTGGGGCTCAGTCACCTTCCCCATCTGTCGCCAGCTGGAGGTTCCCTCACGGTCCTGACTTTCTTTCTCATGTTCTCTCTCCTTCTGCTCCTCATCAGGACCTTGGGAGCTCAGTCCGGTGCTCCAATGTACTAGAGGCAGCCTACTGACTGGGAAAAGATCTTCACCAACCCTGCAACTGACAAAGGTCTGATCTCTAAAATATATAAGGAACTCAAGAGACTAGACTGTAAAATGCCAATTAACCCAATTAAAAAATAGGGCGCTGAACTGAACAGAGAATTCTCAACAGAAGAAGTTCGAATGGCCAAAAGACACTTAAGGTCATGCTCAACCTCCTTAGCTATCAGGGAAATGCAAATCAAAACAACTTTGAGATATCATCTTACACCTGTCAGATTGGCTAAAATCCAAAACACCAATAATAACCTTTGCTGGAGAGGTTGTGGGGTAAGGGGCACACTCATCCATTGCTGGTGGGAATGCACACTTGTGCAACCACTTTGGAAAGCAGTGTGGCGGTTTCTCAGGAAATTCGGGATCAACCTACCCCAGGACCCAGCAATTCCACTATTGGGAATCTACCCAAGAGATGCCCAATCATACAACAAAAGCATATGCTCATCTATGTTCATAGCAGCATTATTTGTAATAGCCAGATCCTGGAAACAACCTAGATGCCCTTCAGTGGAAGAATGGATGAAGAAACTGTGGAATATATACATGCTAGAATACTACTCAGCGGTAAAAAACAATGACATCTTTTCTTCCTTTTGAACATAGATATTATTACATTAACTATCTTTTGGATTTCACATGTTCTTTTTAGTGTCTTTACTTTCAGAGTTCCTTTGCATGCATTATGTCAGCCCCTTTAAGTAAACAGTGCCCACACAAAGTATTTTGTACTAATATTAATGCTTAATTTTTGCAGCAATCTGATATCCAAAATATGTGTATAAAATCCTTTTAGTATGAATGAGTCAACCTCAAAGGGGACGGAATTATTTTTTGTCTTAAGCATGTGTGTATTCATCAACAGAAAAGATTTATTGTTTGTTTGTTTGGGGTTTTGTCCATGAAAGAAACTCGGTTGCAATTGTTATCTTCCCTTGTTTGGCATCCAGCCTAAACTAAATGCTCAACACACAAAGTACTCATTATACAAATACATCCCAAGGGCCAGCCTCTTCTTAGCACAAAATATAATCATTTGCACTCCCTAGTCCCTCTGAAAAACAGGATGTACACTTTGGGCTCCTTTTCACAAGATGTATGTAATAGATTTACTAAAGATCCCTGTGTTAAACAGTCGGTAGTGGGGTGGGGGTCATTGCCTGCGACAATCTGAACCTAGGGTTTCTATCATAAGGTTTCTATCATAAAAGCTTCTAGCTGACTTAAAACTTAGCTTACTTAGGAGTGTAACACACAGCTGCTTCTCAACCAACCCTAAAAGCCAATCGTAGCCTGCCAACTTAGCAGACTGTATGCAAATGAAGTGAATCCTGTGTGGAAAAAAATCAAGCTATGTCTATACTCCGGTCCAGTTTCTGCCTATAATTCCTACTGCCCATGCTGTGCTGGGAGATGGCTGACTCTGTTCTGATTGGGATACTTACTTTCTGACTCAGGAGTTGTTCTTTGCACAAATATACTGCTTACTTTAAGTTATCCCAAAAGTATTTTTTAACATCAGTATAAATCTCTTTTCCTGGTAAGAAAACAATGGTGATATTGTTTTCATACAATAAATCACCAGACAATAAATCATTCATTCTTTTGCCTTTGTATGCCACACTTCTACAGCACTGGCTGCTGGTCATATGGGAGCAGAAATGAAGCAATTAGAAATGAAATCTAATAATCTAATATATATTAGCAATTAGAGCAGTAAAAGACAAGAGCCATGCACCTTTTGCTTTTATAAAGTAAGGTTGAATAAAATGCCAAAGAGATTGGCAGCATCTTTAGAAATATTTTGTTGAAAATATTTTTTCATATTCTAATCAGAATTTCCTCTGCCTCATCACCTCTCAGATCCTGTTCACGTCCCCACCAATCCAAGTCCAAGACATCTTTTTCTCTCCTTTTAGAAAAAAAAAAGCTAGCAAAAGTCAAGCAGACCAGCATAAAATAAAACAAATGTAAAAAGAAACAAAGAAAAGGTAAAATAAACACACGCGCGCATGTGTGCACAATTTTTAAAAAGATTTCTGTGACTTGACATTTGATTGCATTTATTTTGTGAATTCAATATGAAAAATAACAAAATGAGAGGGATTTTTTTCTTTATTTCTTTGTATTTTTGGAGTGTGGCATGAGAATTTTCAGTGGTATCCTCTAAACCTGGGTACACAGATTTGTCACTATGCACATCATTGCCTTAGACAATTGACATCCAGATTGTCAAATTTGGTCCTCCTTCCAAGGTAAAATTTGCTTTCATTTTACAAAGATGATTCATTCATGCCTGCATGAGATGGATTTTGCAAAGATGACTGTGTGCCTCGGAAAGCAAAGCAAAGGGAGGGTGGGAAGCTTCCAGTGTTGTGGTCCCTACTATCTATCACTAAAGTGGACAGACGAGAGACAGCCCTTTAATAGAAACTGGCTAATTTCTTTAGAAATATCTCATTAGGCCCACCCTTTCTGAGCTGCTTCTCCATTAAAATGTAATAAATGAACTCTGCCATTGTCAATCCCAGTCTTGTCCGTCTTCCTCTTCATGAAATGAAGACTGAAGACAGGTCATGCCGCCAAGAGCTTGGGACAGAGATAATTATTCATGGGAAGCTAGAAGGGCAACATTACCCAGCCCTTCATGGACCCCCACACAGGGAGATGTGATGTTCGGAAGCTGAAAGGTTTTTGAATAGAGATTTATTTTCATTTTACCCAGGGGAGGAATAAATCCTGTGTGTCTGCATAGTTTTTGCATAATGTTTTCTCCAGTTATTTTTTTCTGTTTTATACAGTGTAGGTGGGCAGTTTAGACAGTTCACTCACTGATATTAAATATGTGTCTGTTTGATTAAAATCAACTTTGTCCTAAGGTCAAAATACTTCCATATCTGCATTAATCAACTTGTACTTTTACCGTTGCATGCAAGCATTTAATGCCTTCTAAATCCTTTCACTCCCCACCCTTTTTTCTCTCCCACCCCTGTCAACATCCACTTCTCCCTAAAAGTCCATTTCCTGACTTTATGCCCTGTTTTGTGACCAGGGTTTTGCCTTTAGGAAATGCTGTGTTTTATATACTGGCTTCCCTTTTCAAACACCAGTTCTGAGTCTTAGGCAAAGAACGTGTTCCCAAACAATGTGATTTCCCCCTGCCCTTCTCCAATTCTGATCACCACCCCTTGATAACTTTTTGTCAGTGCTTTCCTTTTGATTCAAAACTGTTTTTCTGGGTTTTTTTTTTTTTTTTTTTTTTTTTTTTGCCAAAGTCATGGCTGTTGGGAAAATGAACATCTTTATTCTCACAGTTTGAGATCTGCATAGTCTATTCTGACGCCCTTCTTATCAAATCATGCACAGTTGACCTTTACAGTGACAGTAGCTACAGTTCCCTCTCACTGCATTAGTTACTCTTGTGTCACTATGACAAAGCCTAGGATAAACATTGAAGAGAGAGAGTGCTTATCTTGGAGGCGGGTTGCAAAAGCTTTCAGACCTTTGAGAGAGAGAGAGAGAGAGAGAGAGAGAGAGAGAGAGAGAGAGAGAGAGAGAGAGAGAGAGAGAGTTTGGAGGTGGAAGGTACCCTACATCACAGCAACTGGGTAGCAGCAAGACATTTTGTGACAACAGTTGTTCCTTTTATCTCTCCTATTTCATTCAGCTTCCCAACCTGTGAGATACTGCTACCCTTACTCACAGTGAGGTATGATCATACCTTTTTATTCAATAATCTGTAGAACACAGCACACAGAGAGAAGGGGTATTCAGCTCTTAGGAATTTTTCAGTACAGTAAAGACGACAGTCAAATTGGAGCATTGCACATAGTAAAATGTAGGGAAGCAAATTTCAAAATGAGCTCCATGCCAAGGACATTCTATGACTTTATGAGAAAATCTTATTTTAAAAAATTGTCACCTAAAGTAAAACTGCATCCTGCACATGATAGCACAGCACAGTTTATGTTCCTTTCTGTGCAGGCAGACATCTTGGTAAACATTTTGGTGTTCTTCCTAGAGGAAGGTTGGTAGAATCCTAGAGGAAGTTTTGGTAGTGGAGATGCATGGGTTGGTTCACTCTCAGCTGACTTCCTGAGAAATCCAAGATGCATCAGAGGTTCCTATTAGCTCTCAGTTCTGGAGGCTGAATGTCCCAGATCTGCCAGTGCCATTTGTTCCACCTGTGGTGAGGACAGCCCTGGCTGATAGAATTTAGCAGAAACAGGAACTAAGAGCAAATGGTGGGTCCAGAGAGATTCAAGGGCCAGTCAGGATCTTCTTTATAGGTTACTCTCAAGCAAACTGATCAATATCCCATGAAAACCATGTTAAGTGCTACCAAGCATTATGCACCCCCAAATTTATCTCTGTCTAATCTGGCTGGCCTGCTTTCCTCCCCCACCCCACTCCTAGACTTCCCTTCCTTTCCTTTCCTCTTTTTTCTTATCTATCTATCTTTCTGGTGTGTGTGAGTGTTTTCGCTGCACATTTCTCCATACACCATGGACTTGAGTAACCACAGAGGCCAGAGAGAGCACTGTATTATCTGGATTAGAGCTACAGTCTGTGAGCTGCCATGTGAATGCTAAGAATCAAACCAGGCCTTCTGGAAGGACATCCTGTGTGTTTAAGCTCTGGACAATCTCTTTAGCACCTAGGACCCATTTCTTGGGGATAGAACCACACTAGACATCAAGTTACCCATGCATGAACCATTGGGGCACAAATAAACTATGCAGAAGATTTCAGATCCATTGTCACTTTTAATCGTTATATAAAATCTTAGAAGTAGCTAATATTATTATTTCCAGAATATACATTCAGAAACTGAGTTGCCCATTTCTTGTCCTGCTAAGAAGAAGCAAGTTGGGATGAGGTTCCAAAGTAATGTCGATGTTTCTTCAGGAGTAGCACAGTGAAGGGTCTCAGTTCAATGCAGTTCTCACTTACTCTATTTTATTTCATTTGCAAAACTCAAAACACTGACTAGTACTATATACTCAAGCTCAAAAGGAAATTCAGAGGTGGGTCAAAGCGTAGCACTGTAAACAAAGTTTTTGAAAAGTAAGGTCTAGTTCTTTGTTTATAAAATTAAAAACACTCCAAAACCTTTCCATACAGATAACCTAAGAATTTCCTGATTATCAAGTCCTCTCATTTGGTGCTTAAATAAAAACGAACATTATGGTTAATAAAGAACATAAATTATTGAGCAATTACTATGAGTCTGTAAATATGTTAACACTGTTAGATGTGTTATCTCGTTCAATCTTTATAATACCATAAAATATTATGTGCACATCACTCATCCCTCAGCTTTGGGAGAGCCAGGTCTTAGCTCAGGTCTCTCTACCTCCTAATTTTGATCTCTGAGATATGTGGGTTTTTTTTTTCTTGACTGATTCTGCCTTGCTTCAAATGTAGTTCTGTTAACTTCCAGCCTGAGGATCTTGCATTTCTCCAGCTACTCTCTATTGAACTAATTTAGAGATTTACTCTAAATATTTCCCAGCAAGAGAATGCCATTTACATCAGAATAGATCTGAGACTTGAAAAGATTCTTTGGGTAGCACTTTGTTCTTTAAAACACCAAGTGTGAATGAGTGCATTTCTCAGCCTCCACACCTGGCTTAGATGGGAACTCGTGATAGCTCAAACTACAAGACAAATATCTCTGCTCCTTCCTGTGCAAGAGGGCAGCATCTGGTGGTTGATCAGCATGACTGTACACACAGAAAATATAGTATGTTTTGTTCTGTTTTTCTTTTAATTCAGCAGCCTGTATGAAGCCTAAATGAAAAGACGGAAAATCAGAGGGCACTTACCAAAAAAGAAAGCATGCCGAGCCAACTAAAAACCCCCCATATACAGTATGAGAAAGGCTTGGATGGAAATTCTCATAATCCATACTTCCATACAAACCAAATAAAAAAGAGTACCACTGATGCCTAGCTCCATATTTGAGATTTAATGGGTACCAAAGATGCAGCAAGTCAGGTCATATGATTAGATATCCCTAGGACATCCGTATGTTCTGCAAAATACAGAAAAGACATTTTGCCTGTTGAAGAGACTGGGGCTTAAACATCTTGACATTTTCCAATGCATCTGCTTCACTGAAAGCCAAAATAGGATGAATCAGTTCTGGATGTCCCTTTCCCACTCTTCCCTCAGGTGACTCATAGCAGAGCTGAGCTAACTTTTTAGCAGTTTTCCTAACAAATGCTCTTCCTGAATTTTGTTTTTTTTTTTTTTTTCCTCATGGTTTATTTTTTTTTTTATATTTAAAAATTTCCATCTCCTTCCCTCCTCCTCCTCCCTCCCTCCCCTCCTCCTCCCCCTTCCCTCCCCTCCTTCTCCACCTTCCCTACCCTCCCCTCCACCCATACCTCCCCTCCCTCCCTCTCAAGGCCAAGGAGCCATCAGGGTTCCCCACTCTATGCTAAGACAAGGGTCCTCCCAACTCCCCCCTGGTCCAGGAAGGTGATCGACCAAGCTGAGAAGGCTCCCACAGAGCCCGTCCATGCAGAAGAATCAGAGCCCAGAGCCATTGTCCTTTGCTTCTCAGTCAGCCCCCGCTGTTGGCCACATTCAGAGAGACGGGTTTGGTCGCATGATCCATAGACTTGACCCTAGAGGGGTTCCCAGGTTTCCAGGGAGACGCCCCCAGTTAGTTCCTTGGGCAGCTGAGGAGAGGGAGCCTGAAAAGGCCAGTTCCTATAGCCATACTGATGAATTTCTTGCATATCACCATAGAACCTCCACCTGACGATAGATGAAGAAAATGACAGAGCCCCACATTGGAGCACCGGACTGAGCTCCCAAGGTCCTGATGAGGAGCAGAAGGAGAGAGAACATGAGAAAGAAAGTCAGGACCGTGAGGGAACCTCCAGCTGGCGATAGATGGGGAAAATGACTGAGCCCCACATTGGAGCACTGGACTGAGCTCCCAAGGTCCTGATGAGGAGCAGAAGGAGCGAGAACATGAGGGAGAAAGTCAGGACCGTGAGGGGTGCGTTCACTCATGGAGACGGTGGGACAGAACTAATGGGAGATCACCAACTCCAGTTGGAATGGGAATGATGGATCATGCGACCAAACCCGTCTCTCTGAGTGTGGCCAACAGCGGGGGCTGACTGAGAAGCAAAGGACAATGGCTCTGGGCTCTGATTCTTCCTGAATTTTGTGTATCCCTAGTTTACTCTTTTCCTCCAAATTTTGTCTCAAATTCTAGTTTGGCTAATCTACTTTATGCTCTTTTGCCTCTCTACAGGTATACCCTGGAGAAGTGATTATGGGTGACAGAAAAATTGATACCTGTATTTTGCTCCTTTCTTCTACCTTAGGAACATGCACAAGAATCAGGGTCTGGCTCTACTACTAATATTTCTCTGTGTCTCCACATAGGATACCCACTTCCACCTCAGCTCATTTTTATCTACTGTAACCCTTGTTTGTGTTCCATGGGCTGTCTACTCTTTTGTCTGTCTAAAAATAAATGGCATACATCAAACATTATCTGTTGTCTTTCCCACTGTTCCGGGCTGTTGCCATATTTTTGCACATATACTAAACTCTCTAAATATGAAAAGAATAAGCCTTTCAATTTTGTATCCACTGACAGCTTGTCAGATGTGTGTGTTCTGACCTGCACACTCTGTATTGTAAAATGGTGGTTCTATATCATCTGTTATTGTGAAGGATGATGGATATCAAGAGTTTCGCTTACTGCACAGCAAAAATAAATACTTGAATAATAGTAGTTGTAGCAGCATCTTTTAAAAGATATTTGGAAACTTGCTTCCTGATAATCCTTAGCATTCCAGAACCACACAAACCATCCCACACAGCAACAGAAAGGAAAGGGAATTAATATAGCATGAAAAACAGCCTCTGAAAATTCTCCCCCGACTTTTTATTTTCAGAGTTATACTATAAGGTCAGCCATTTTATCCAAATTTACATAGTTAAGCTGAAACAAACTGAAGCTCAGAGAAGCAAACCAACATAGGGTTGACCATACAAATAAAAAGGGTGATTCTATGAACTTCTATTTGAACCTGGGACTTCAATGAATCCACCCCCTCCTGTACTTTCTTGCATGAACTGGATCAGAGAAGTAGACTTCTTTATTTGTGAGCTATCAAAGATATTTTGGGGTGACACTGTCAGTTCTCATGAGTGTTTCCGCCTACATTTGAGGCTAATTTATGCAGTGGTACTTGTGGCCACATTGTTCTTTAGTTGGAATGCAAATTGACTGAGTACAGCAGCCAGAAACAAGACTTCCTTTAGTAGTTCATGCAATGGTTCATTACATATTCACCCTCCTCTTGGTGTCACATAGGGGGTGGATGAGCATTTTATTTAAAATTTTGAAGAAGACAATTGCTATTTCTGCAGCCTTACAGGATTATAGTATGGTGATGGGTAACAAGGACTTTACCTAATTTTGTACCAAATAGAAATGACTGAAGTTACATATTTAAGACACTGAAGTATGTAATACTTATCCATAGAAGTAACAATTTTGGCAAAGAAATGTGTAGGAATATCAGTTTCAAACTGCAGAGAAATCACTGCTATGAACCTCATGAGGAATGGCTGTCATATAATAACAAATCAGTGCCATTAGAATAAGAAGGGAAGGAAGATACCATCCTAACTAATGTCTTAAACGCTGCCTCTTAATGTCCACTGTTTGTATTTTTCCAGATTGTCTTCTGAAGACTTCTTTTTCTTATTCTGGAAAGGATACAGCAAGTGATTGGGATTTATTACTTTAGGACGTGATTTCTTCAAGAGAACAACCCAAGTAAGCTGTAATCCTGCTCATGCTTATTGTGAGTAAAAGTAAGTGAACTCTTCTTTAGGGAAAGTTTCAGAGATTGACTAAGAAGAGAAACAAATTAAAATTTTGTTTTAATTTTTTATCATCTTCTTTTGTTATTTTTACTGCATGTGTGACGTATTATGCGTGAGCAAGCATACCAAAGCATAATTGTAGAGGTCAGTGAACAAATCTATGGAGCCAATTACTCTCTTTCCATTTTTTCATGTGTTCCTAGAATCGAACTCAAGTCACTGGGCTTGTGGTACTTTTAACCTGTGAACTATATTTCAGTACTTTTTCTTTCTTATTTTTTAAATATAAAACCCATTTTGATAAAGAAAATATAAAATAGACTCAGATTAGCAACATATCAGAAGCAAAGTTCTGCTTCTTGGTGCAATAGGACTGTTATCCATTATTTATCAACTTGATACAAACTGAATTCCTCTGGGATGAAGGAACCTCAGTTTAGAAAATTAGCTCCATGAGATCAGGTTGTAGGCAAGCCAGTTTGGCCTCCTCTTAATTAGTGATTAATGAGGTAGCGCCCAGCCCATTGTAGGTGATACAATTCCTAGGCTGATGGTCCTAAGTTCTATAAGCAAGCCAGATGAACAAGTCAATAAGCAGCTTCCTTCATGGCCTCTGGAGCAACTCTAGACTCCAGGTTCCTGTTCTATGTGAGTTTCTGCCCTCACTGCTTTTGATGATCAAAGCAACAAGAACTTTAATTAAAACAAACACAATCTTAGGAACTTACTCCAAGAACTAAAAAAGATAAAGATGTCACCCTTGCTTTTCATCAGTAGAATCTATGGCAGTGGGTTCTGACTTCTTGCTACAGATCCTATAGACAAGTAATCATTGCTCTCAGTGGCTTCAGGGACACAAAGATAAGTCATCCAAAAATGATGGAGGCGGGTCTTCTATCAATCTGTTGATTTCATTGGTTAATTAATAAAGAAAACTGCTTGGCCTAATAGGTTAGAACATAGGTGGGTGGAGTAGACAGAACAGGAAGAAGGAAGTAAGGTAGATGGCTCAGTCAGATGCCACGCCTCTCCTAAGTTAGTCAGACTGCCGTGCCTCTCCTCAGGGAGAGAGATGCGATGAAGCCAGCCACCAGGTCAGATGTGCTGAATCTTTCCTGGTAAGACACCATTCGTGGTGTTACACAGATTATTAGATATGGGTTAGTCAAGATGTGAGTAAGAGGCAGAAAATAATGGGCCAGGCAGTGTTTAAAATCATACAATTTGTGTGATGTTATTTCGGGTTTTAAGCTAGCCGGTGGCCGAGAACAGGGCAGTGGGAAACCGCCTGCAGCCCCTCACTACACAAAAACAGTTTCTACTCCTATATCAGGCCCTGCAATGCTGTGTTACTTTGAACACATTAGGTCAGGTCTCTGGTACTTAGTTTTCTTGCCTATGTAATAAAAATGACAAAGTAAAATAATGAAGCTTGCTGCTCCCTTTCATTATGAGTGATCATGCATAGATTTTACTGACGATTTACCTTTCAGTTAGTGAAAATGGCAGTCATCTCTGCAAGGATATTAAACACATACATGCTTAATACCAAACACTATGAAAGGACCAGTGAGACAAAAACAGTCATTTCCCTTTCATTAATAATTCTTCATCCTAGTCTCTAAGACCTTCCCCTTGTCATATAAGAAGCTAAGATACGAGAATATGAAATAGGAGTGTTTTTGTTTCAGAATAATAGTCACCTTAGAGTATTAGTTAGAGTACATGGAGGAATAGAACCCAGAGAATGAATTTTTATTTAAGGGCAATCTATTAGGTTGATATACATATGTTCAAATAATGTCTGTCTTCATACTGGAGAGGCTTGGAATCTAGAAGCTACTCCTTCTACAAAGATTCATGCTCCATTAGTCTCAGTCTGGTGATGAAGCCTTGGATGGTTTCTGAAGAGTTGCTGCTATTTAGTTTATATTGCGAGGCTAAGAATGCGTCTTAATGTATGATGGCAGCCATAGTAGCGATGTAATATATATACATCAAGGAGCAAGGTGGTCAGATAAAAACAGCATTGTTTCTCCTCTGACCTTTTCATATTCAAGGTGTTTCCAGAACGTGCTCTCCATATAGGGAAAAAGTCTTCCCTATCTCTTAATCCATTCAAGGAAATGACCTCATAAACCCACCAAGAGGCATGTCTCTTAGTGGATCCAAGATTTACTCCATTTAATAAGAAAGATTAGTCATCACAAAACTGATTATTAGGCAACAATGAGACAGTGTTATAGCACATTCACTATTAGTATTTTGTAAAATTGTTATGATGTGTGTGGGGTGTGTGTGTGTGTGTGTGTGTGTGTGTGTGTAAAGAGAGGGAGAGAGGGAGAAAGAGAGACAGAGACAGACAGACAGAGAGAGAGAAAAAAATAATATGTGTGTATGTGCATGCAGAGAAAGAGCTTTGGGATGCTCTATCACTCCATTCCTTATTCCTTTGAGTCAGAGTGTCTTCCAGAAAATGGAGTGCAAATTTTGGGAAGAGGGTTGTTGTTCCTGTTCATTTGTCTTATTCATTCACTTATTTATTTATTTATTCACTAAAGTAGGTAGCCTACAAGCCCCTAAAATCCTTCTATCTCTGTCTGAATTATGATTACATGACTGCATGAACCTACACCCAGCTTGACACATGGGAAAGGAGACCCCGATTCTGTTCCTCTTGTTTGGACACCTAGTACTTTAAATTGCCATGCCATCTCTCCAGCCCCTTTGTATATCTTTTTTCCAGTGCCTCCTGTACCCCAAACTGCCATTGAACTTGCTAAGAATCCCAGGATTAGATAATGACCTTCCTTGAGCTCTCTGATTCCCCTTCTTCTATCTATAAAGTTCTAGCATTATGAGACACCTTGTCTGGCTTGATCTTTTATTCTTACCTTAAGTAGTCCATTTTTAAAGTGTTTTGTTTATTGATTGACATGATTTGTGGGAAAGCATTATGCATATAAACATTTAGATCTCTTCAGATGAATTAAAAGAGTCTAGAATACTGAGACTGAGGATAACAAGAGTGTTGCCAATTAGCTCTTCCAGGTAAAGAGACAGGGTTCTGACATTCTCCTAGACCAAATATCTTTGAAATTTCTTTTGAATGAATTAAATGTAGTAATTGGCAATCATATCATTTTAGACTTATTAAATAACATTTTTGTAATTTAACATAACATCATAATATAATGTTGTTTGAGGATTTATGTCTCCTGTCTGGAAAATAAATGGTTGTCCTGTGAGGTAACAACAAGAAATAGCCTCCAGCGAGTCTCCAGTCCACTGACATTACATCTGGGGGTGAACTTACAGGAGAATGAAGGCTCCTCATCTTGATGAAATTGCCTCTGCGATGACTGTGGGGAGTTGAGACGTGTAACCTGGACTCTGCAGAGCTGAATCCCAAAAGTACAGGAAAACGACTTGCACAAAATGTTACACATATGGGACGGAGTAAACATTGCTATAAAAATCCCATCCAAACCACAAACACAGGCAGCTGAGGCAGCTTGTTGATAATAAAAGGAACAATGAGATGGGCTCTACTGTTATTCCAAACCTCCGGATCACACTCCTGTGGATGCCTTTGTCTGTTTCCTGCATGAAATCAGTTTTAACCCTTGTCACACAGGAAATTGAGCTGGAGACCTTTTATTGAATAGTTCCTTTCCACGCCGCTCACGGCTATTAGAGGAACACAAGATAGCTTTCTCAGGTTTGGGGAACTCTGGTTCAGGTTTTGGCTTCTATGGCTTTGTAGCTATGCAACACTTGACACAGTTCCTTTACTACCTTGAAATTCAGTGTTTGGGTCTAAAAATGGGAATAAGCCAATTATAACTCCCTCTTCTTCTTCACTTATTTTCTTGTAAAAGAGTAAAATCATTCATGAAATATTCTTGGTAGGTTATAAAGGAGAATTCGAATATTAATTGGTAAAGGCAGATTATCTCCTTTAAAATAATGGCAAAGTCTTACGCTGCAGTTTCTGTTTTGTGGGTCTTTACTAGTCCTTTGAGAATTTCATACAATGTATTTTGATTGTATCATCCTCTCACTCCTCTCAGATCCATCCCCCTTTCCTAACTTGCTCAGCTGTATCCTTTTTCTCTAATTTTCATCTATCACTCCAATATGTGCTGTTTTCCTACTCTTGGCTGCGCGGCCTTCACAAGAAGGGAGTCAACATACCAGAAACAACACCATTAAAGAAAGATGACTTTGCCTGTCCTAGCATCTACTAATTGTCTGTAGTTCCCCTCTTCATTTTGTAATTCTTTCTAGCTTGCATAAGTACAGATCTTATGCATGCTTTTTCAATTCCTACGAATTTATATATGCAACTCTTCTGTTGTGTCAAGAAAATGCTATTTCCTTGCATTAATCTTTCTTTAAGCCTCTGGGAATATTTACTTTTATGAGCAATTATGTTGGTGGCCCAAGGTTGGGGTGAATCAGTAAACTCTAAATACTAGGCTTAGATCAACAGTTGAGCAGAATGGGTTAATTGAGAGAAAGAATCCTGAAGAACCCAAACTAGAGGTATGAATATCATGTTAGGGCAGAAGAAATCTTGCACCCCACTTCCAGTCATATGGATTTGTCTTCTATGCAAACAGCAAACTGTGTCTGAGATTCTGCTCTGGTAGTGGGGATGGTGATCCGAGTGACAAAGATTAAAGATGTTACAGTCGGTCAGACAATAGCTTGACAATTAGTGAGTCAGCCAGAGATTTCATTTACCAAGGCAAGGAAAAAAATCATTTGCAGAGAAGCAAAGAATACAGGTATCTAGCAAAAGGTTGAGTTTTCTGTAATCAACATGATCAGTACATGGCCAAGTGAACATTGTATTTTTTTTTATTTAAGAAACAGAAGTAGGTAAGTCTGCTGAGCTCTTCAATAAGGACTTTCTTATTCTCCTACATAAGCACCACAAAGAAAGCGTTTCAGCAGTTGTAGCTAGTGAGCAGACTGAGCCACATGAGGGTATCCCAAGGGATGGCAGATATGAAATAACTCTACCTACATATTTTAAGTCATCTCTACCCTACATTTCTTGTACCTAACACAATGCAGACGTCTCTGAGGTGGATGTTATAACATTGTGTTTAGTGAATGTAGAAAACAAAGCGCAACCATGTTCATTACAGATGAGATTTTTTAAAAAAAATGTTTGTGACTGACATTTGGTTGGACTAACGCTTACAGTAACCAGAGATATGGAATGCTGCTGGGATAATATATAATCCCCTGATATACGGGTCAGACTCCAAAACTGTGATATTTGGCCATAGAAATCAATTCAGTTGTTACAGAAACAAAACAAAAGAAATAATTATGATTAAAAATGGCTTATCTCCTTTAGGAGAGAGCTAGACTCCACATGCATGATCAAAATTTATTAAAAATATTAAAGATATTTTGTGCATAGCTTGTATGTTATAAAGCATAGTGTCATTTGAGTTACAATCACAGAGATGAACAGACAGAAAGAAAATAGCAGAAGAGGTCAGATAACCTAGGAATTAATAAAGAACATGCCTCATCAGTGACTGCGCTGAAATGATTACAAAATCTTCAGGTTTATCCACTATGAAAAATACTAGTGCTTGTGAGCTAACCCTAATTTCTTGTACCTAACACAATGCACACGTCTCTGAGGTAGATGTTATAACACTGTGTTTAGTGAATGTTCATTACAGATGAGATGTTTTTAAAAAATGTTTGTGACTGACATTTGGTTGGACTACATTGAAATGTATCAAGATAGAAACTGTTAATGACTAATTTGAACATTTTACATGAAATGGTAGTGCCTAAAAATGTTCAAAAGTGGAACTAGCAAACACTAGAGATTTCTTAATATTTACTTTTGAGAGAGACTTGAGTAGGTTTCCAGAAAATGAAAGCCTTGTTTTCATTTGGGGAAGTTAGTATGCCATTCTACTGATGGGAGCAGTCTAATAGAAAGAGAAAATGGAAACAGAACTATGCCCTAGTCTCATGACTGAAAACAGAAAACACAGTACAATTGTATAGAATAGAAATATCTGACACTAGAGTTCTTACTGTGTGTATAAAAGAGAGGGAGATAATTAAACATGACAATGAGTTCTAGTTGGTACAGAATCTCAACATATACTTCTTCTATGAACCTCTGCTATTTAATTGTGAGCTAATATTGAACTGTAGCTCTTATCCCTCCCTGATTTCTTGACTAGTTCCAGCTTAGTCATTATGGATCACAATTAGCTCACTTCTAGTTACAAAACCATACACTATATATGTGAATAAGTAAATAAATTCAAGTTAGATTCTTCGGTTGCATTCTTTTCTCTGATTGGAACTGGTTATTAATTTGTACCTGTATTGCCTGACACAGAGTTTGCTTTCATAACTTCATTAAAGCAATTAACACACTGCCCTTCCACAGGAGTGGATTTGCAATCTACACTTCCTCTTGTTTTTACAAGGTTAAAAATTCTGGGATTATGTCAATCATCACATAAGATCTGGAGCAGCTTCAGTTCTCAGAGCAGCAACAGCAGCATCTCGTGGAAATACTAAGAAGGGCAAATCATTGTCCTTACCTAAGGTGGCTTACTATTAACTTGTAAGTGCACCATCCCGTAAATTGTATTCAACAAGCATCCAAATGACATTATTGGAGACTGGATTTGGAAATGTGATCTGACATAGGATCTTGATCCTAATCCTTGGAATGGGAATATCCAAGGATTCTTGGATATACTTTGATTATTAACCAGAGATAAGAAACATGACATCATAATCTTTTTCTCGAGTGTTCTTTAAAAGTCTTTTCAACTTAAAAACAAAATGTGAATTGCAATACCAGATATCTTTAATTATTCCTGGGAGATGGGGAGAAGTGGTTTCTCTATTTCCTAAGAATAAAACAGGATATTTTTTCACTAAACAATAACATCTTCACTCCATGTTGCAAAAGGAAAGATGAAGATTTCTTTTTTGCAAGAAATTCTTAGGCAGATCCAATTCTGGCTAATAACCACTGTTTTATACCAATTCCAAAGGCTACACAGTGATACAATAGAGTTTCTTGGAAACTTAGGAAAGACAAGTGGGAGACAAATAAAATACTGAAGAAACTCTTTCCCTTAAGTTGGCTCTGCTGCTCTGTTCAAATCTATACAAGCTATTTAACCTACTGTATTTCTTTACATGAGTGAAAATAGAGATATGATTTTTTATTTTATCAAAAAAGAACACAAATTATAAATATTTAATTGAAATTATAAAACAGAAAACACCCTACCTAGTTTTTTTTTTCCACACAGAGGTGCAAATGTTTTATTATATCGATTCTACTTTTGTGAAATCCAGGGTGAATATCACTCAAACATGAGTCTTCAGTGCCTTTGCAACTATAGGATCATATTGATTAACTTGGAAAAGCTATTATTAAGAAAAATGATAAAGATATATAATTAACTCTAATATGAGAACATTTTTAACACCATAATGTCTAAGGACATTATATGTTTTTAGAAACAATTACTTTACTTTAAAGTGTTTAAATAAATAAAACATTATTTATAATCAAAATGCAAGAGAATATAGTAAAATTATGAAACTTCATCAACAAAAATCTGAACAAAATTATGTCTTCAGACAGTTGAGAACTTAATTTTATGAATTGAAATATACATTGGCAAATCTTGTGTAAAAGAGAGCTGAGATTGTTGCAGCATTAATTATTAAACGAATACATTAATATTTTGTCCATAGCTGCCAGATAGAAAACAGTATCTACTTGTTATCTTACAGTCCTGTAGGTCTCAAGTATACACAAGCTGAGTTGGATTCTCTACTCATGCTCTAACAAAGTTAAAATCAGGGTGCTAATGACACTGAATGTTTCTTTTTAAAATGAAAAAAGGAGAATTCACACTTAATTATTGTTTCTATTATTATTATTATTATTATTATTATTTCTGTCTTTATCTCTGCCTTCACCAACTACACCTATATTTTTCTTACTGGTTCTCAAATTCATGAATTCTTCTTTGACTATTATTGTTACATACATACACCTATATATAGAAACAACCTACTAAATCTATTTATTGTTGCTCAAATGTGTGCCATTGCAGAGTTAAGAATAAAGATTGTAGGAGCCAGAGGACTGGGATTCGTGCTGTATGATAGTGTCTTCTATATGTGATGGGGGAAGCTGCACTCATGAAATCTCAACAAGATTGCCTAAACAAGACATGTACAATGGCAATAGATTTTTATTGAAGCATTTGGGGAAAAGCTCACATACAAATTTGTATTTCCAGCAGCTCTCAGAATAAGAACTCTGATTCCTTGCTGTTACTTAGCATTGAACCATTGCGTATGTTAAGACTAACTTTCTTTGGTAAATGCCTTCCCATCTTCAGTGCAAACAAGCATGCGTCTGACTTGCGCTTGCCTGAAGCATCATTGCTGTAATTTTGCAGTCTTAGCACCTCTATTGAATCGATCAAGCTCTAGGCTAAGGTCCTATTCTATAGAAGAATTTGAAAAACAATGATGGGTTCACAGAAGGAAAGAACAACAAACACTGAGAGAGAAGGAACACAGAGCTTTTGAGAACTCTGTGTGTGTCTATCAAATTGTGACACTTTAGGTCTCTCTTCTTGCTTTCAGGCAGTCATGGCTAGAAGGGTCTTCCCTTCTTCTATCCTAGACTGTGTGACACTTCTAGTTGGCTTGACAGCCATATATGCAAAAACATTCATGAAAGCCAAGGCATTATCATTCCTAGGACTGTTTGCAATCTTATTGCTAATCATAGCTTTAATCTATGAATCTTGTCCATGCTGCAGTTCTGGGATTGAGAATAAATGAAAGAAGATTTGGGGGATAATAAAATCAAGTTCTCCTAAAATGTCACACCTCACCCTACCCAAATCCCCAAAGTATTTTAGATATAAGGTTACTTCTAAATAATAGCTAGTATAAAAAATATTTTTCATTAAGTGGGGGAAATCGTTTGGTTTTCTTTTCCTTGTAAGTCACAATAAATTTCTATGTATGTATAGCTATCCAAGTGAGTCCTTATTAATTCTTAGAGCTCTCAAACAATCAAATAGAAATGTCAGGTTGTACTTGGAGAGGTGCAGAGCAAAAGCTACTGGACTGAAGTTTAAAAGAAATGTACTTTTTGCTGCTCCCAGATTCACTATTCTGGGCTATGAGCTCATTCCAACATTACCAAGTCCTAGAATTCATCACCTTCCAAATGCTAAAGTAAAATTGGGGAAATGTCATCAAGTTGTTAACCATTATTATCTATTAAAGTAGCACTACTGAAGACAGGAAAATCACCTAATAAAGCCCGGCTTTCTTCTTTTTATCACCTAGAACTGTCAAGACTCCGATAAATTATAATGGACCCAACATAAAACCAATGACCTGCATATTCTCCATTGAAAATCCCTCTTATCTCAGCAAGTAACCAACAGCAGACATGTCAATTAGGATGGAAGAATGTCAAGGTTAAATGTTTCTCAAAGCTTCTCATGTCTACCTTTCAAGTTCAAACCATTTCAAGTGTCTGTTTAGTGACTCTTTTGCAAATACACTTTTCTATTTCTAGGGGTAAAAAAAAACATGAATTTTACAGAGTTCTTATACAGATTAGAGGTTTGCAATGATACTTGGATTAATATCTTCTCAAAAGAAGAAAGGAAATTGAAAGAAAATAAAAACTTTAGAGAAACTCTATGGTTCTTTGGAGCTTCCTTGACAAATTTCAGTTTTTTCAGTCAGAACTATAGATAACACCCTCTCATGTACATTGGAGTGAAAGTGATATATAAGATCTACTCTACTGAAAATACCTAGACTAAGATAACTTATGAGTAAGTCAAAGGGGGTTGATAAACTCACCTCTGATCCTGGACTTAGACTGAGGCAGGGTGATCTTGAGCCAAGGGTCACCCTAGGCTACCAAGTGAACCGTATCTTCAAAAACAAAAGGATTTTTAATGCTACTGTGAGATCTAGTTTACAGATTGTGTAACTGTGAATTTAATGTCAAACAAAACAGACAAAGCATCTTCTCAGAAGGAATATACAGTTAATTGGTAAGCAAAGAGAATTAAGTAAAAAAAATCATAGTATAGTTTTCTCTTGGGAAAAAATATAAATTATACTAGCTATAAATCAGACAAATTGGAGATGGTATTGAGGGTTAGGTATACTAGTAATGGCTTCCTAAACAATATAACATCAAAACTCTATTCAGAATGATAAGAAAAAATTGAATAGGCTAAGTGGTGATACAAAATGCTCAGAATTCATGAAACACAGCATTGGAAGAGATCCAGCCAGGACAGTCTCTCCGCCCCTACCTCAGAAGATTCTTATTCATAAATCTCTCTTACATGACTAATAAATAAATAAACAAAACAAAACAAAGTCATGGCTACAATATTTCTACAAAACAGCATAAGCAGATATCCCTTTTCATCAATAGTGACTGGGTTCCTGTAAGCAGAGTGGCTAAACCAAATATACATGCAAATAGTGTGCTCTATGACATGATAAACAGAATATTTGATATTCCATGTTTTCTGTTTTCAGTAAAGTTTTCCAGGAGGTATGGAATGGGATATAGAATGGAGAAAGACAACAGTTTAGCAGAAATGATGTGTAAAGACATTTCCGTATGCAACGAGAGGGGATTGTTTCCAAAGCTAAGTAATCTTGAGCAATTAATGAAGGTTTATCTCTTGAACAGAAATTTTCATTATGGATCTCAGAAGAGAAAAGAACCCATTCGTTGTGTATTGGTCATTGACTTCCCCATTCGGTATTGGCCATTGACTGCCTTAGGCTGGCAGCATCACACCACTAACAATTTAACTCTGGCTGCAGTGTTGTGAGCTCCCCTGAGAGGGAGCTGGGAAAATCTTTTCAAGGCAGAATAACACTTGTTTTTTAAATATAAAAGTTACATGCTCATAAGATCAGGCACTATCATGCAAACATCTAACAGTTCTTTCTTCATTTTCCTAACTATTTTAAAATATTCTCATTCCAATTTTTTTCTCAAGTAGCTAAGAAAGGGCTTATATTTGATGATAAAAAAGGTTTTGACAGATATTTCCAGATTCAAGGCTTTGTAAAAATAAGCATGCATTAAAGAGTTTAATCTTTACATGAATAAAATCTGCCCAGTTCATGTATGGGGGGTGGCGGGTCTATTATACAGGGACAAAAATAGCATGAGAAGAAATGCAGATAATAGGCACATGGTGTTGCATAGCATACTTTATAGATTTTGTCTTTAATGACAATCCAACAGTCTAACATAATCAGCAGTTAGCCCCCCACAAGCTTATTAGCTTTTGGCCCAAGTAATCCCATGAAGCATGCTTGGCAGCCTTTCCTGACCACAGTTCACCAAGAGCAAAGCTGAACAAGTTTATCTCTTATTCTCAATGCAACAGTATTTATCTAACAAGGTGTATGGCCTGCAGTTGCCTTTTCCCACTTTTGTGATTTCACCTCCATGATATGTGTCTCAGTATTCCACAATCACAGAACCCTCACATTCATCACCAGAAATATTTTTAGTGAAAACAGTAATTCTGAACTTTTGGGAGAGGCGAGATTGAGAAAACCCCTTACTACAACATTGCAGAAATCCCTCCTCTTCTCTAGGTATGTGAACTTAATTAAGAAGTTTCTTTCTCATGAGTTCTAGTTTCAGCCCTCGCTTGCATATTTATTTTCCCTTTACGACTTGGTTTTGATTTATTCTTTGAGCAGCTTCTCCTCAGTGTGGGAAACTAGACTCAGTCTGGAAAGCAATTAAGAAACTTTGGAATGTTCTAATCTTCTGTCAGAAGTTTGTTCTAAAAAATACCCCCGTCCGGATTCCTTCTATTCCTCTGTGTCTGTACTACTCAGGTATATGTGTGCCCCTCCACTCTTATAGTTGAGGATTCTCCAAGTAACTTACAAAAATTCTTTGCATGACCAAGCTTTGATTTGACTCTTTGTCTTATCAATACACTTCTTTGTAACTGTCAGTTTTAGCAATAGAATGCCCCTCATCCTTTGTCTTAGCAGATTATCTGTCTTTATACAAAACACACACATACACACACACACACACACACACACACACACACACACACACACACACACAGAATGGTACTCTGTTAACAACAAAGTTGTTTTTTTGCTTGACTCGCACTTTTTGAGGCTGAAACATTTAGAAATGTGATGCTGGCATTTGGTGTAAGTGAACACAGTGCATCTTCCCATGGTGAAGAATAAGTGAGCATGACAGAGACATAAGGCAATGAGAACACACTAAGACCTTATATTAAAAACTCACTTGTGTGGGTGATGGTGGCTCATGCTTTAATCCCAGCACTCAGGATGCAGAGGCAGGTGGATCTCTGTGAGTTCAAGGCCATCCTGGTCTACAGAACTAGTTCCAGAACAGGTTCCAAAGCTACAGAGAAACTCTGTCTCAAAAAAAAAAAAAGAAAAAAAAACTATCATCATAGAGCCTTCATCCAGTAACTGCTGGAACCAGATATAGAGTGTCACAATGAAGCACCAGGCCGAGTTCTGGGAATCCAATTGAAGAGAGGGAGGAGAGAACATATGAGCAAGGGAGATTAAGGTCATGATGGAGAAATCTACAGAGAAAGCTGAACCAAAATCAAGGAAACTCAGGAACTCTAGACCAACAGCTGCAGAGCCTCCATGGGATCAAATTAGGCGCTCCATATGTGGAAGACTGTGGTGAAGCTTGAATTATATGAGAGGCCCCAGCAGTAGGACTAGGTCTAAACCTTGTGCCATGCTCAGACTTAGTGCATGGGAGAGGGGTTTGATCCTGCCCCAACTTAATGTGCCAGATTTTGTTGACTCCCCATGGGAGTTCTTATTCGTTAGGAGGATTTGAGGGGGGATAGGCTGGTGGGAAAAGTGGGTGAGGTGGGCAAGTGGTGGGAGAAGAAATGTGGTTAGAATTCAAAATGAATAAAAAAGAAGTTTGGTTGCTCACCTTCCTGGACCTGGGGGGAGTTGGGAGGACCTTGGACTCAACATAGTGTAGAGAACCCTGATGGCTGTTTGGCCTCAAGAGGGAGGGAGTGGGGGTGTGGGTGGAGGGGAGGGGAGGGAAGGGGGGAGGAGGAGGGGAGGAGATGGCAATTTTTAATAAAAAATAAATAAACTGGAAAAAAAAAGAAGCCAATTAACCATTCTCAAAAAAGTGTAAGAGTGTAATTAGAAATTATGACAGTTTAGTAAAGTGGCAGTTGAGGGTTTTCCTTTAATATCCATAACTTCTCCTACACCTAGAATTACAGGCATCGAAGGGATGTTGAGAACAGGAAAAAAATGGTCTTTTCCAGGGAATAGGACACCAACTTGTAAATCAATACCAAGTAGTCAGTTCTGAAACATACACACAAGCAACAACATACAGATTGAGCAGGTTGGAGTTGTGTATTGAGGAATATGATGCTTAAAAGCACTGCCTGCTTTTTCAAAGATCGTGACTTCAATTCCCAGCAAACACATGGTGGCTAACAGCCATCTGTAATGATGGCTCATCTGTAGTGAGATCTAGTACCCCCTTGAGGAAGAGACCTGGTCAGTCGTCCTCATCAACTTAGACCATGAAACCCAATATAAACAAATACTACAGAACTGCCATATATGGGCTGCCCATGCATGCTTCAGCATTGCCAGGGCATAAAATTCATTTCATTTCATGTAATAACAACTAGTAAATAAAAGAGGCTATGAGTTTAAAAGAGAGCAAGGAGAGTTTGGAGGAAGCAAAGAAAGAGGGAAAAATCTAATTATATTATAATCTTCAAAAAATAAATAAATAACTTTAACAAATTGAATGTCACCTCTCAACACTGCAATAACAATTAATTTAAGCATGAATTTGGAGAGAACATTTAAGACATAACATTCGTGTATCCATTTGCAATTTTCCATCCATCCCTGCCCCCACTTGCTGGCCTTACATTTCCACTTTATCCATGTTATACAGAGTTGAGTCCAAACTTTGTCTCTCACTGGAATTCTTTTTTTTTTTTTTTTTTTTTTTTGGTTTTTCGAGACAGGGTTTCTCTGCAGCTTTAGAGCCTGTCCTGGAGCTAGCTCTTGTAGACCAGGCTGGTCTCGAATCACTGAAAATTCTTAAATCTATAAACCCAATTACTATCGCATTGTTCCTAAATAACCTCTACAATATCATGCTTTTAAAATTTCATTGAAAAAATTTACGTCACCAGTATTTTGTCTTATAACTTCCTTGTGCTATCTGGTTTTCTGTCAGGTTTTTTTTTTTTTTTTGTGACAACAAATCTAATAAAAATTTGATCCCCTACTGTTGTCATATTCCCAGAATCTCCATCTTCTTGTTTTGTAATTGTCACAACTTGTTCCCATGACTGTCATTATGGTGTCTTATGATAAAAAAAAAACTAAGTCAAATAAGTTGATACTATTCTCTAATTTGCTTTTGCAATATTTTCTCTCCCATTTACCTATGTCTAACATATGCACCTATTCTAAAAAAAGGGGGGGAAGGCTGGAAAGATGGCTTCCTGTGCCTTCAGAGAACTTGAGGTTTTTTCCCAGCACCCTTGTCAGGCAGCTTACAATTACCTGTTTAGCAATTTCAGGACAAACAGAACCCTCTTTTGAATTCCAAAGTCACATTTCATTTTCTCTGTCTCTCAGTCTCTCTCTCTCTTTCTCTAGCTCTGTCTCTATCACACACACACACACACACACACACACACACTCACACACACACACTCACACTCATGCACACAGACACAGAGATTCATAACCTCTTATATTAATAACAACATACATTGTAGAACCATCTATGATACAGTCCCCACCAATTTTTCAGCTGCCATTTGACTCGGGGCTTTCATACTTAGTGCCTTTCTTTTTGGAAAACTCCCCTACTCTGAGGAATAAAAATGTTTTTTATACTCTTTTAGATTCTGTAACAAGAGCTCTGAAACGTACAGCCACAAGGCAGTTTAAGAAGATTAAAAAAAAAACCAAAGAATTAATTGATTTTCAGAGATTTATGTTCATGGGGCTTACACAGAAAGTCTAAATCTGAATGAGTAGCTAGATGAGACATATGAATGTCATTTTAACAAAAGACACTAAATTAGAGAGGAATGGCTAAACAAAAAAGCCTGCATAGTTCTGTGGGATACTACATTATTTACTTTATGAAATACAGTGACCAGTGTTCATTTAGAAAAAGAAGAATGTTTTTAGACTTATGGCTTGAGAGAGAGTCCATAAAAGTAGGAGAACAGTAGAAAGGTAGAACAAAAACCTGAAAGATCTCATCTTCAATTCTAAGCCCTAAACAGAGAGAGCGAATTGATGGTGAGGCGAGGTGGGGAACTCTGAAGATCATCTAAAGTGCTTACAATAGACTTCTTCCAGCACGGCCTCTGCACCTCCTCGAACACCACCACCAACTTGAGAAAAATGTTCTCAGGTAGTTGAGCCTGTGAGGGATTTTTCTCATTCAAATCACCATAGAAGGTGACTAGCAAATCTATGGAACAGAGATGCTGCTAAGTAAGGTTTGCTATATCCACTCTTTTTCTCTGCATAGTGAGAAAAAGGCAGCAACTTTGATGTTGGTACATTTCAATCGTTTTTTGACAGTAGGGGTGGATAGAGAATTCAAGGTCTGCTTTTTCTCAGTTGCCTTTGGCCCAAAATAACCTTCTCACCAATGTGACTTATTTTGACCTGTTATGGTCTGACCATCTTGAATCAGAATTTCATGGCTGATTCTTTTCTATTCAGAACATAGCTTTAGTGTTGTCGTTTGATCCAGTAATGGAACATCTTTGCTCCCTTCTCTAGCATAGTACACTTCTTAAAGTATTTCTTGCCTTGCATCTATCTTGATTTACTTGGTTTCCTACCTGCTTTGAAATAGTAAAGAAATGATATGGATAATTCATGTGTATATATCCTATAAATCCAGAAAAAATACCTGGCACAAAATAAGAAGTCAATGTTTATGGTGGAATAAGTAGTACATGTTGCTATAACAATATTGGTTGCTTAATCATCCTGGCTCAGTGAAACACTTTGGGCTAAATACCGTTTCTACCACACTATAATGAGGAGTTATTTATGCTCTTACCCACAGTTATTCTCTTTTTCATTTTTCTTTGTAAATAAACCTTGTTTAGTTTGTAACAAAGGAGAGCCAAAGGCCAAATTCTGTGATGATTTTAGCTCCACGGGGGAAAAGTAAAAATGGGCTGTCTTCAGAATTGCTGAAAAGATGTCAAACCCATTTGCTACTTCACAAATCATAGTAAAGGGTAATTGGATTTCATTTCTCCTCAAACAAGGTGACACAAAGAAAGATGGAATTGCCTTCCAAAGAAGGGTCTTTTTCATAGTCAAATACCTAAGGACAGGTCCTTAGTAAGTCTCTGTCAGATGAAGGATCATAACATCAAGGTCAGTTATAGAAGAGGGCTTGGAGAAACTTCATGGTCAGCCTGCACGAAAGGACACACTGTGACAAAGTAAATAAATATAAACAATCAAACTATCTGCAATCGCTGGTTTATTTTAATCATAAACACAGAGAAAACAAAATAGATCTCTGTTTTAATGTGATGTATGATCTGTATAATGTAATTAAAGACAAGAGTCTCAAAGGCTAAAAAGAAATATACATATTCTTCAGAGAACATACAAAATATTCAGAGATTGCTTTTCACGATTTTCTACCAATGAAACCAAATACTTAGTGACACCTCAAATAAGTTTCCTATGCCTTCTTATTTCCTAGCAATCCAATATAACAGAAAGAACCTGTAAAAATTACTATGGTCATAACTAGTTAAACATCTAAGTTACTCTTAAGAGAATGGTCATTCTAACCTTCAGAGAGTGTCTACCCAAATACAAATAGCTGCCACCTCAGTGAAAGACATACACCTAATAATTGTGTAACAGTTAATAATAATCATGTTCTTGCTGGTCATAGATAATAGATAGATAGATAGATAGATAGATAGATAGATAGATTATAGATTTTTTAATTATAAAAGAATAACCATGCTATAATCCACAGATTCAGAGAGGCTAGGTAATAAGGAGGGCTCACTCTGATCTCCCCAAGAACAGGAAGTAGAAAAGACTTCATGGGTGAACTGGGGGCAGATAGGGATGGCAACATGAGAGATAAGCTTGGGGTGGGATTAAGGGAAGTGTAATAAAAGAGACAATTGGAAAGGGGTCATTTCAGGGTCAGTTACCTGGTGCAAGGGAAACTCCCAGGAATCTACAAGTATGACCTCAGCTAAGACTCCTAGCAAAAGGGGCTAGGTAGTTTAAACTGGCCATCTCTTGTGACCAGGCAAATGTGGAATTGGGACAACAACCCAACCACAAAATCTTTGACTTACAGTCTGCCCTGCCTACAGGATGTGCTGTAGGAAGTATAACACAGAGATTGTGGGAGTGGCAGACTGGTCCAGCCTGAGACCATGCCACAAGAGTGATGCTACCCCTGACCCTGGCAAGAGGGCAGGGACACAGAGGCTGGATTGCCCGGAGACCAAGGATAGAACCAAACTGAGGGTAGGGAGAAGGTCAGTGTAATGGGGAGAAACTGGAAAACAGCTGAGAAAAAAATGTTAGTGTAAAGATGCCTGATGATATTCTGCTATATTCATACATTGGTGCCTAGCCCAATAGTCTTCAGAGAGGTTTCATCCAGCAATAGGTGGAAACAGTTGCAGAGACCCACAGTCAAACATTAGGTCTAACATGGGGAATCCTACTAAAGAGAGGGAGAAAGGAGTTTAGGAGCCAAAAGGGTGAATGACATCACAAGAAAACTTATAGAATCAACTCACCTGGGCTTGTAAGAGCTCACAGAGACCGAACCCATAACTAAGGAGCCTGTGCGGGTCTGACCTAGGCCCTCTCCATATATGTGACAGATGTGTAACTTTCTCTTATTGTGGGACTCTTAAAAGTGGTATCAGGAGCTGTCTCTGACTCTTTGGCTGACTTTTGGGACCCTTTTTCTCATACTGGGTTGCCCTGTCCATCCTTAATACAAGGGCAGGTGTTTAGTCTTACTGAACTTGATAGGCCATGTTTTGTTGCTCTCTATTTCCCCATGCCTGCCCTTTTCTGAAAAGAAAAAGAGGAGGAGTGGACGAGAAGGGAGGGAGAACAGAGGTTTGGAGTCATGGGGGGAAGGACTGGCATGAGAGAAAAGCAGTGTATACTAATGACATTTTGCTGTCAAATTGTTCGAACCTAGAGTCATTGTGGAAAAGCTGTATAATCAAAAAGAAATAAAAAGGAAAAGAAAAGGACATGACTGATCTAGGTACGGTGGAGGAAAGTTAATTATAGATATGTGGGAAAGCACCGACAGAAGCAGGGAGGGATATCTGGGAGACTCAAGAGTGGCCATGACTAGACTCCACTTGGCCATGAGGAAGATGGAAAGAGCAAAGAAGAGGGGAGAGAGAGGAACAAGGTGCTAAAGCTAAGAGACCCGAAGGTTCAAAGAAAGAGACAACCAAAAGGGTTGAATTACACAGGGAAGAGCAGTTCAGCCCCCTAGGCTGGAGAGTTCAAAGTAGAGGTTGTGTATGCCAGCCAGGAAGGGCCCTGTAAGAGATAAGGACTGAGGAATTATGGGAGAACCTGGTGGCCAGGTATGCGTTGAAATATTAAGTAGGTACCTCAGCCATTTGTCTCAGGTTTAAACCTAATAGAGGAAACCTCAATTTATCATTTTTGATTAATATTCTAGATCATATTGCCCTGCATCATGCCTGTGAGGAACTGTCTTCATTGCTGATTGATGTAGCAAGGTTCAGTACACTATGAGTGGTACTCTCCCTAGACTGGTGATTCTGGGCTGTATAACCAAAGAATAAATCAAAGAACTGAACTGCAAACAGCCTTCCTGCATGCTTTGTTCTTCCAAGTTTCTTCTTTGAGTTCCTGCTTTGACTTCCCTCAGTGATGGATTATAACCTGGAAACACAACCAAAATAAACCCTTTGCTCCCCAAGTTGGTTATGGTTGATGTTTTATCACAACCATAGAGAATTGCACTATAATATAGAGGCAGGGATGGTAGTTCAATAGGTAAAGTACTTGTCCTGCAAGCATGTAAGCATGTGGACCAGAGTTCAGATCCAGACAACCCACATAAAAACCTATAATTTCAGTACTGAGAAGGAATAGTTGGGATTCCTGGGGTAAGCTAGCTAGATCAATGAGACAGACCTGGAAGGCACTGAGTTTAGATAAATAAAGCAATTAATGACAAAGAAGGTCACAAGACATCAGCCTGTACATGCATGTGTACATGTGTGCTGTCATCTGCTCACGTGTACCTCCACACATTAGAAAACACAGGCATTCCCAACACACATATATATTTGCAAAAATAAGAAACCAAACATTCTTTAAAGTCTCAAACAGATAGTATGTTATTAGCGTATGGCAACTGAGATGATAGCTAATTTTCAAACCCAATTTTAATTTTTACATGTTCACACTTAAATATCTAGAGCTATGACATCATCTGTTGATCCAGTCACTCCAGTTAGGAGCCCAACTCTGTCTCTGATTAAGCTTTGGCATCTGGAAGAACGAAGTTGTTGATTACCCATGCTACATGTGACAATCACATTCCTGGCATGCTTGTCTCAAAGAAAAGCTTACATCGAGTTTGAGGAGGATTGTGTTTTAGGATTGTTCTTCGTATTTATACACACAAAGGATTCCCTTTAGTGATGACAACCTTATATTGGAAGTACACAGTCTTCAAATTGTTCTCACATTAAAGTTCTGATTAGCTAGATGATTATGATCAGTCTCATAAACATCAATGTCTCAGTTTGTCTTTCTCTATGAGGAGTTGGAATCATTCTATTTCTACTATTAGCAGTCCCTCCAAAGATGATATCAATACTTGGATTCTCTTTCCCTGAAATGTATATATTCATCACATACATTTCTGAGGCAATCTGTAAGATCTTTTTATGGTCTCATTTAATATCAACAGTGTTCTACTAGTGCCTGGATTAATTTAGAGTTTTGATACAATTTTTAATTGAGAAAATAGTAAATGGATAAACATATTTTTTTTTGCTATCAGAAAGTCTGGCTATTGACTGTTTTCAGGGACCAAGTCAGCAAAGGACATTTTAAAGGGAACAGAATATACTTATTTCAAAGTTCAAAGAGTAAGAAATAAAAAAAAAAATCACTATGTAAAATTCTCTTTAACAATTCTTGTTAAAATGGAAAGGCAGTTCTTAATCTTAGAATAAAGTGAATCAAAACATCGTAGATTTAAAAACAATCAACAATCAACTTGAATAAATAAAAATGGAAGAGATATCATAGCTAAATATTAGTTTCTGTTTTTAGTTGTCCCCAAATTTTACCTAACCAATACTATGTTAGCTATTGAAAAATTGCACAAGGCTTTTGGCCTTTAGGACATTTTGCGGTTTTCCCAAAAAGTCACTGTTAAACCATATAATGAGGTAATAAAGGGACCGAGAGATTAAAAAAGGAATTGCCGAAAAGCTAAGAATAAAATGACAACTGCATGTGACCACCTCACACCCTCAGCTCTTTCAACTTTGAAGATTTTTTTGTTATTCCTTCCTTTGGTCTAAAACAAAGGAGGAAAAGAAGCCTAATTAACAGACATCATAGAAATGGAAATAACAATTTCCTTGTCTTACTGCGTTTTAAACTGTGAACACATGTGCTTGTTAAGGGTCTTTGATAATGTGCATGGAATGTAAATGCTTATCTTTCATCTGATTGGCCTAATGTAACCTGTAAAAATCCAGCAAAATTTTTGGTTCTCATTAACCATCTGTATCAATGAAGTGTTAGGAGAACACCCATAATGTATTCTAGAAAATCATTAAACTACTTACAAAGACTATGTCACTGTCACTACCAATTGAACTAAAAGCAAATTTCTTTCTAAGATACTACATTTATTTTTATTTGAGGCAGGATCTCTTTGTGTAGCTCTGTCAGGCATGGAACTCACTATATAGACCTTGAACTCAGAGATCTGCCTGCCTCTGCTTCCCTAGTGCTGGGTTTAAACTGCATGTGTCTCCATGCTCAGCATACCACATTATTTATAATCTCATTAAGTACCACATCTGCAGGAATATAATTGATATAATAGAAACAATGAAATAAAGTGCCCTTCCCAGAATCTACTTTGGATACTCTTTGATCCTTCTATCTCCTCCTTGATTCTTTTTAGAAAAATGAATTGGTTGAATGTCCCAAATTTTGTTACATTGATAAGAACCAAGTGCTTTACCCATGGATCAAAGGGCACTTTAATTTTTGAAAATGACTGGAAAAATATTTCTTTTTCCTTGTAGGTTACATGGCCTCTGATACCTATGTACCTTATTTTAAAATTAATAATATAAAACACTTCTTGAGACAGACTCTATAATCAAAAGATCTGTTCTTTTAATGAATTTGTTTAATGGGCTGTGCCCATGAGAATTAGTGTCAATGAAAAGAATGAATACAGCAAAACTTAATATTTCATTTCATGTACTTCAAGTGATGGATCAGAGATGAGATAGTTACCTATTTTCTAATATTATGTGACCTTTAGTGATTGGTCCAGAAAAGTCCCTATTAACTTGTCCAGTTGGTCATCATCAGACAGTTTTTAAATAAAGGAGGCAAATCATATAAGTAACAAAGTCAAAGAAAGCAATCACTTCCTGGGGTGTCCTTCTAGTTGGAAAGAAGATTGAGGGATATTAAGACAGGAAAGCTGATGGGATTAAATTGCTGTCACCAAATATTCTGAGACTGGATTTACCCACCCCAAACCTAAACTATTAAAATCATTCAATTCTCATACTGCATGAAAACTGGAGAAGAAAATGTAGCGAAATCAAGCATAAGGTAATGAGCATCTAGAGAAACCAGGTCAGCCATGTGAAGCCTAGAAAGCAACACGGGCATTCACTCTCAACAGTTGCTTGAGATTACTATTAAACACATCACCAACAGGAAAGATTGACTTGTCACACCAGGACTTTCCATAGCTGCAGCTTATTTTGATTTGTTCTTTGATCTTTTGTTATTTCTCTCTTTAATGCAATTTTCATGATGTCCAAAGGATCCCATCCTACAATATAGATGGTAAAAAAGTAAAGGAGACAGTATAGGAAGCCCGGAAGGAAGCAGATTCCATTCAACAACTTAGTTCGCGTGAGTCTTTTGAAATGAGTACTTAATGAGGTGTTGAGTTGGGAGTAAAGATAATAGAGATGTTAGGAAACATGTCTTATTCTAGGTATCTTATTCTAGGTGCCAGACTTCAAGGCAGTACTGTAATGAAGTCAGCAGATTCATTCAGATCAATATTGAAGTCACCATTAAGTGGCAGAACAAAGTCTCTCTAACATACGAACAACAAATGGCCTAGCACGGGGGTGCACTATCGGAGCAGAAAGATGGGAAACCTAAGTGGGGAAAACCTGAAAAGGAGATAAGTGCTTTACATGAATTTCAAACCAGAATCCTTTTATCCCACATATGTGCTGTGTTACTAGAGAAATGTGAGACAGACCACAAATTCCTATCCATCCAATGTTATCAAATGCTCTATGGGAAAGAAACATTGACACCCCATGACATACAGCAGGAGTCAATTGTCTTCCCAAAATCACAGCTCAGAAAAGTGTTGATTTGGAAAACACAACTTCTTTTGCTGAACTGCAAAACAATCCACATGGAAAAAAAGTTAGGTACAAATCAGTTTTTGCACTTGGCAATGTATGCAGCTACAGAGTATAAAAGGGAAGAGAAGCAAGGTGTTATTTAGCAGAGTATTCTGAGCATAGGGTTTTTAGGTGACTATCCACAGCAGGCAAATTTCTTAAGGAAATATAGGAGAGCAGCTACCAGTCAAGTGACAGGCTTACAAAACCTCCATCAAAGTAGGATGTCCTGCACACCTGGTACATGAAAATGCATAAAAACAGCTCGGAGCTGAGGAAACAGCATCAGCAGGATGGTAATGCGCCCCGTGGGTTCTTGCCCTACATTTAGCATCTGTTCTGCCAACTCAATTTCTCCAGATGCCAGTAGGGGTTCTGAGCAGGAAGCAGCAAGTAGTGACCTAGGAAACCAGCCAGGATGCAGCTCTGGAGGATCAGCCACTCTGGGAAAATGCCGACCGTCTTCTTTTGGGACTCCAGAAGAATTGAATCCTGCAATGCACAACTGAAAGTATTTTCTTTTCCTCAAACTCATTTCTCTGTCCTGATTGAACTCTGACACCCGAGAATGGCCACCCTTAGTTGTAGCTCATAGATGCTGATTCACAATAGCCTTCTCTATGCTCACAGAAAATGAAATGAATAAAGCTTCCCAGGTACTTACTTTGGAGCCAGGGTTGTGCTGGTAAAGGTTTAGCAGTTTGTCATAGTAACAGTTTCTCTCTCTCTCTCCCTCTCTCTCTCTCTCTCTCTCTCTCTCTCTCTCTCTCTCTCTCTCTCTCTCCCTCTCTCTCTCTCTCTCTCCTCTCTCTCACACACACACACGTGTGTGTGTACCCATGGATTCTTGTGTTTATGTAACTTTCTTCCTCAAGTTCAGTCTACTGATGTGATACCAGGCTACTTAAATGATGAGGAAAATTTAGCAATTAAGTGATAGAAGAATTGTCTCCAATTCATTAGTAGTTAAAATCCTTGTCTAAAGAGTTGGCACACAGAGAAAGAGAGCAGTCTCTCCCTCTGTGTATACTTGCACGTACATACAAAAGTGTACTCTTGCACCTGTGTATATATACAACTCAAATTGTCAGGCTACACAGCTATAAAACCATAAATTAATTTTACCATGTCTTTGTCCTTTGTCTCACATAAATTTTCCTTTTTGCGAGGATATAAGTTAATGAAGATTTATAGCCATTGCAAGGAGTCTAGATATTGCTGGTCTGGAAACTCTTGGGACTTCATTTGTCAAGCTCAAGTACCATGTCTACCATATAGCTGCCACTGTATACAGTCAGCCTGCTCATCAGCTTATCTTTAATTGACTGAATGAGAATGAGTGACAGAAAAGGCCACATGTCTAGAATAAGAAACACATGTGACCATGACAAAGTGTACACACATATTCACATGTTTGTTTTGCTATTTCCCGGGTATAAGAAACATGTGACAACCACTTTGCTGGTCATCAAGATTCTGTATCCCCTTCCTACCTGAGTGGATGTTAAGTAGTTTGTGGGTATTTTTTTCTAGAGGCTAAATAAGTAAAGTGGCTTCCTTATAGCAAGTAAAAATGCCTAACTTTTAAGGTCATGGTCCTGAATCTTAGTAACATTATGAGGATGAATGACTTAAGTTCTTAACTATAACGATTCAGTCTTGACCTCAATTTTCCATCTAATAGCTTTTTTAAAAAAGTACTGAAACACTTAAATGACATGGGAGCATTATTTGTTGGGTTACAAAGACATTTTGGTAAGTAAATTTTCTGATCTCCTTTGGTAGAGGTTTGTACTGTGTTTTCTAGGTATTTTGCTTTTTTCTACCAAGAAACTTATACTATGCCCCTAAGCTTTTAGATCATTCTAGCAACTTAATAGAGCCAGGAATGTTAAAAAGGTTCTACATAATTTCACTTCTTTTCTGTTCATAAGAACTTCAAATTTATATTTAATTTAATTTTCTTTGTCTAAAACTTTGTCTTCTAATTAATTTTTCTAGAAACTAGATACTACAAGGGTAGAATTTGTATGAACTAAAGCAAGTATGTGTATCCAAAGAGAAGGGAGAAGTGATTTTTGCATCATATCATTTCCAAAATAATACAAAAATCAACTATTCTCTTTGCTTGCTAAAAGAGTTTTAAGGGCCTTTGAGGAAAAAATTGTTGTTATTGGAGACATACATTGTGAATTCCCGATTTCAAAGAAAAGAGTGAATAGGTGCTATTTTATATTTATAGATACAAAGTTTGAGCTACTAATGGGATTCAGGTGAGAAACACTAAGTGGAGTTTTGCTGGTTAATGAGATGTTTGGCCTACTTACAGAACAGTGTCATGATAATCTAGACATTAAACTAAGCATGTTTTTATTTCTGTTCTAGAAAGTTCTGTTCAGAAAGTACTAGAAGGGACACCAAAACCCAAGGAAGCTAACTGTACCCACAAAAACATAGGTAACTGATAACCCTCCACAAGCATAACCCAAAGAAGGGAAATACAAAAAATGCTACTACTGGAAATAAAAAAAAAAGATTTAACAACCAGTGGTCATTAATATCATGACTTAATATCAATAGACTCAATTTATCTATAAAAAGGCACAACCTAAAAGGATGAATATGTAAACAGGACCCAGCCTACTGCTCTATACAAGAAATACACCTCAACCTCAAAGACAGACACTACCTCAGACTAAAGTGTTGGGGAAAGATTTTCTGATCAAATGGACCTAATATCTAACAAAATTGATTTCAAACTAAAATCAGTCAAAAGAGATGAAGAAGGTCACTTTATACTCATAACAGGAACAATCCATCAAGATGTAGCCACAATCCTGAACATCTCTGCCCATAATAGAAGAGCACCCACATATGTAAAAAAAATTATTAAAACATAAATTGCACATCAAACCCAACACACAAATAGGAGGAGATTTCAGCACTCCGCTGATGTGGGAGGGTCTTCTGTTTTAATAAAGAAACAAAGAAAACAATACAAGGAATCAATAAAACAAAGAGATGATTCTTTGAGAAAATCAACAAGATAGACAAAGCTTTATCCAAAGTAATCAAAAGGTAGAAAGAGATCATCCAAAATCAGAAATGAAAAGGGGGATATAACAACAGATACTTAGGAAATTCAGAGAATCACTAGGTCATACTACAAAAATCTGTACTCCACAAAATTAATATGTAAAAGAAATGGACATTAATATCATATACCAAAATTAAATAAAGATCAGGTGAGCAATTTAAACAGACCTATAAATTGCAAGGAAGTTGAAGCTGTCATCAAACACCTCCCAACCAAAAAAAAGCCTAGGCCCTGGTGTTTTTAGTGTAGAATTCTACCAGAACTTCTAGGAAGAGCTAATACCTATAGTCCTTAAAGTGTTCCACATAATATAAACAGAAGAAACATTGACAAATCCTTTTTATGAGGCTACTGTTACCCAGATACCAAAACCCCACAAAGACTCAACTAAGAAAGAGAATTATAGATCAATCTCACTCATGAACATGGATACAAATAATATTCAATAAAATACTGTCAAACAGAATCCAAGAACACTTCAAAAAAAAATCATCCACCATGATCATGATCAAGACAGCTTCATCCTAGAGATGCAGGGCTGGTTCAACATATGAAAATCTATCAATGTAATCCATCATAAAAATAAACTGAAAGAAAAAATGATATGATCATTTAATTAGATGCTAAAAAAAGATTTGACAAATTTCAACACCCTTTCATAATAAGGGTCTTTTAGAGATCAGGGATACAAGAAACATATCTAAATATAATAAAAGCAATATACAGCAAGCTGACAGCCAATATCAAATTAAAGACAGAGAAACCCAAAACAATTCCACTAAAATAAGGAAAAAGATAAGGCTGTCCACTCTCTCTATATTACTTCAACATCGTTCTTGAAGTTTTGGCAAAGGTGATAAGACAAGAAAAGGTGACCAAAGGGATACAAATTGGAAAGAAAGAAGCCAAACTGGCTATTTGCAGATGATATGATGGTATACATAAGTGACCACAAAAAAATCTATCAGGTAACTCTTACAGCAGACTAGTTCCATCAGTAATGTAGCAGGATATAAGATCAACACACACACACACACACACACACACACACACACACACAAAAAAAAACCAGCAGCCCTCCTATACACAAATAATAAAGAAGCTGGGAGGGAAATCAGAGAAACATCACCTTTCACAATAGCCACAAATAACATAAAATATCTTGGTGTAACACTAACCAAAGAGGTGAAAGACCTATTTGACAATAGCTTCAATCTCTGAAGAAAGAAATTAAAGGAGATACCAGAAAATGGAAAGATCTCCCATGCTCTTGGATAGGTAGGATCAACATAGTAAAAATGGCAATCCTACCATAGATTCAATGCAATCCCCATCAATATTCCAGCACAATTCTTCACAGACCATGAAAGAACAATACTCAACTTCATATGGAGAAATAAAAAATACTCAGGATAGCCAAAACAACCATGGACAATAAAAGAACTTCTGGACGCATCAACATCCCTGACATCAAGCTCTATTACAGAGCTACAATGATGAAAACAGCTTGGTGTTGGCATAAAAATAGAGAGGTTGACTAATGGAATCAAATTGAAGACCTGGATATTAATCTACACACCTATGAACTCCTGATTTTTGACAAAGAAGCTAAAATTATACAATGGAAAAGTAGCATCTTCAACAAACAGTGCTGGCATAACTGGATGTCAACATATTGAAGACTAAAAATAGATCCATATTTATCGCCATGCACAAAATTCAAGTCCAAATGGATTAAAGACCTCAATATAAATCTGACCACACTGAACCTGATAGAAGAGAAAGTGAGAATGTCTTCAATGCAAGGGCACAAGTGACCATTCCTAAATATAATCCCAGTAGAACACACACTGAGAAAAACAGTAGATAAATGGGACCTCCTGAATTTGAGAAGCTTGTGTAAAGCAAAGGACACAGTCAATAAGACAAAAAGGCATTCTATTGAATGGAAAAAGATCTTCATCAACCCCACATCAGACAAAGGACTGATCTCCCAAATATATAAAGAACTCAGGAATTAGACATTGAAATTCTAAATAATCCAATTTAAAAATTAGGTACTGAACTAAACAGAGAATTCTCAACAGAAGAATCTCAAATGGCCAAAAGATACTTAAGGAAATGTTCAATATCCTTAGCTATCAGAGAAATGCAAATCAAAGCAATTCTGAGATCCTTTCTTACATGTGTCAGAATGGCTAATATCAAAAACACCAATGATAGCTTATGCTGTAGAGGAATGCAAACTTGTACAACCACTTTGGAAATCAGTATGGTGGTTTCTCAGAAAATTGGGAATCAACCTACATCAGGTTCCAACAATTCTACTCGTAGGCAGATACCCAAAAGATGATCAATGATACTACAAAAGCAGTTGTTCAAATATGTTCATAGCAGCATTTATTTGTAATAGTCGGTACCTGATAAGGAAAATATGGCACATTTACAAATTAGAGTACTACTCAGTGGTAAAAAAAAAAAATACCATCTTGAAGTTTGCATGCAAATGGATGGAATTATAAAAGACTATTCTGAGTGAAGTAACCCAGTCCCCAAAAGATGAATGCAGTATATACTCCCTCATAAGTGGATAATAGCTATAAATAAAGGACATTGAGCCTATAGTTCATTATACTAGAGAAGCTAAGTAATAAGGTGAACCCAAATAAAAACATATATAGATCCACCGGGAAATTGGAAACAGGCAAAATTATTTGAAAAAATTGGGAGCATGGGGGTGGGAAGAGAAGAGAGGATGGAAGAGGAAGAGGAGGAGAGAAGGGCATGTTAAGGAGAACATGAGGGAACGGGATAGTCCAGATAGAGGTAGGACAGAGATGAGAGCAAGGAAAGAGATATCTTGATTGAAGGAGCCATTATAGGATGAACAGAAACATGGCTCTAGAGAAATTCCCATGAATCCAAAAGGATGACTCTAGCTAAGACACTAAGCAATAGAGGAGAGGGGGCATGATCTTGACTTTCCCTGTCAAGGCAGACTGATGAATATCTTAAATATCACCATACAACCTTCATCCAGCAACTGATGGATACAGAGGCAGAGACCCACATTGGAGCCCTGGACTGAGCTCCCAAAGTCCAGTTGAAGAGTGGGAGGAATGAGAATATGAGCAAAGAGATCAAGACCATGATAGGTTAACCCACTGAAACAGTGGTGAACTGAGCTAATGGGAGCTCTCCAACTCCAGCCAGACTGAGAAGGAACAAGCATAATACCAAACTAGTATCTCTGAATGTTATTAACAGTTGCATGGCTGGGGCATACTGAGGGGCCACTGGAAGTGGCACCAGGATTTATTCCTATAGCATGTATTGGCCTTTTGGGATCCTATTCTTTTTGGATGGCTACCTTGCTCAGCCTAGATATAGTAACAAGGGCCTTGGAATGTCCACAAATCAATGTGCTTTACCCTCACTGAGGATTAGACTGGGGTTGGGTGGGAGGGTATGTGTAGGGACTGGGAGGAAGGAAGGGAGTGTGAATTTGGATTGCTATTTTTAAAAAATTTAATAAATCTGAAGAAAAAAGAAAGATTCATTAACAGTTTTTGTATTTCAGTATCATCTAAATGACTGTACCACAATTTAAATAATTCAAAATGACATGAGTAGAAAAAAATGGAGTCAAAGTGATCCTTACCAACTTAGATAAGTACAGGAAGGCAATGATACTGGATTTCATTGACTTTGATCAGGACACAGATAATGGTCTCATCATCAAAGATCTAAGTATACCTTTCCCAAACACAATACCTCTAAGTTGTCTCAAAGTTTCCAATTTTTAGTTAATTAACCATAATAAATTAGATAGTGTTTAAGTGGTAAGCTACATCTAGCAGAAATTATTGTTAATGCTAAATAAGTAAACAGTAAATATTCACGCATATACACATATTAATGCAAAAGTCCAATAGCAAGTAACAAAATCCAACCAAATTCATAGAAAATGAAGCTGTAAAGAGGAGAGATAAGTGTATTTCTAGTCTTCTCATATTACTGTTTGCAAGCTACTATGGTTTCCTTATAAAACAATATGGTCACAGTACATATTTTTTAAGAAAATATGAATTTTAATAATAATAAATTAAATAAATGTAAAACTATTCAATTTCCACAATGATCTAAAGATCAAGAGTGCTTTAGTATATCAACACAATTTGAAAGTTTCTTTCGAGAAATAACAAATGTGTATCAAGAAATTTAATGGCCAACATGATGCCATTGATAATGCAGACCCTCAGATGGCAAAGTGTTTGTCATGCAACCACAATTCAAACAAAACCTGTTAGCTAGGCATGATAATGTGTACTTTCTTGTAATTTCAGCACTCAGAGATGTATATATATATAGTCTCTCTATGTACCACATGCAGGACTGGTACTTACAGAGGCCAGAAGAGGGCATCAGAGTGGCTGGAACTTGAATTTCAAGCAGTTGTGAGCCAGAATTTGGGTGTTGGGAACTGAACTCAAGTCCTCGAGAAGAGAAGCCAGTGTTCTTATATGCTGATCTACCTGTCAAGCTCCAATAGTAAATGATTTTATTACTGTTTAGAATATTATGCTCAGTAAGTATGAAATTCAGTTCTTTTTAAATACAAATGAAATATTAAATAAGACAAGTCACATATACTATAAATATCAATTATAATAGTGACAATTACTTTAAAATGCCAAAGGATCGCCAGGTGGTATATGGATGCATGGTAACTGAACTGGAAAACAACAAAAGAAAGAAAATAAAATGATATTCAAGTGCTTAGAATCAGTAGTAAACAGAAAAATTCAAATAAAAATGAGAAAAGACTTGAAAATTTCCTTTGCAAGAAACACATACAAATAGTTAACAATCTCATGAAAGGCACCCATTTTTTTTATGCGTGAGAGAAATATACATTAAAGTTCCTATAAGTAGGGTCTGGAGAGGTGGTTCAGTGGCTAAATGCTCCTGTTGCAGTCCCAGAGGACACAAGTTCTGTTCTCAGCATGCATAGCAGATGACTCACAGTCACCTATAACTCTTGCTCCAAAGAACCTGACTTCCGGCACCCACATACTTGCAGCATACACCAATATAGACTCCCAAATAACCTCCTATATAGACTATGGAAGAGCTATGAAGGACTATAGGGGGTTATGGAGGGCTATAGAGGGCTATGGAGAACTATGGAGGGCTATGGAGGACTATAGAGGGCTATGGAGAACTATGGAGGGCTATGGAGAACCATGCAGAGGCTATAGAGGGTTATGGAGGCCTATGAAGGGCTACGGAGGACTATAGAGGACTATGGAGGGCTATGGAGGACTATGTAGAGGCTATAGAGGTTTATGGAAGGCTATGGAGGGCTATGGATGTCTCTGAGGGGTTATGAAGAGCTATAGAGGGTTATGGAAAGCTATGGAAGACTATAGAGAACTATGGAAGGCTGCTCAGAGCAGTTGGCAGCTTATGCTAGTGAGAAGCGATGGAAAACTCACAGTATTTGAAAAATTATCTCCTAGATATGCACTGAAGAACAATTATTATACTTGGTTATGAAAAATATCTATAGCTTTAATTACTATGTCTGTTAGGCAGACCAATAGTATTGAGTTCTTCGCTGAACCTATGGTATATCTAGCCACAGGTTCTTGAATCCTTTAATAGTGCCAGGAATTGCTGCTATACCTATATAGAAGAGTATCATTTTATTTCAGCTATGAAGGCATGTAAGAACACAGATACAATAGTTATATTTAATAGGTAAGGACTAAACTAGGAAAAGCAAATTTTCAGGGTATTTTTTTTAAACTTTGGCTCACTCCATTATGTATATAATAACTGTTCAATATCCCATAACAGGATCACATAAGAAAATGAGGTATCTGAATAAGCCTACAGACGATTCACAATTAGATAGGTATACATTTCTCATGTCAATTCATTTATAGATTACTAATTTTTGTTAACAAGACTACATTTGCTCCATCCTATATTAGTAAGTGACCATCTATGTACATTTCATTAGCAGTTAGGACAATTTTGTTGTTTGCCACCCTGCCTTAACACCACAAACCAAGTGGGAAATGTCATGGGAAGAGACCCAGCATGGTTATTTTATGAAACCTACTGCTATTGTGTCTTTAAGGTTATATTATCATAAGACAACCACATGTTTGCTCATCTTTTATAGTCACAGCATGCTAACCTTTTTAATCAAAATTTTAAGTGTAATCTAAATATGCCAATGCAACAGTGTCTATTACAGGAAACTATTTGCCAATTTCTGTTATGATTCTCCCCTAATAATTTTGAAAAAGTAAGTTTATACTAATGTTCAAGGTGAAAAGCATTGTTTGCCTTTAAAGAAATATTTATGCCATTTTAATTATTATTGAAATAATTGTTGAGAATGCATTCCTGCTCAGGATGAGCATGGGTGCCTGTGACCCCCTGAGATGCTTAGATGGAGGGATTGTTTTGTTGAGGCTAATATGCTGTCTGTGGAGGTCTATACCATTCTGGGTCACATAAGGAAAAAAGTCTTGAAATAATATGAGTTAAAATGAAATAAGATAAAATGTAAAATATGTGTCCCAAACTGTTTATTTTGGGAGAGGAGTATAAGCAGAACTTCCAGACAGAGTGAGAAAGTGGGAGATAATCATGGTACAGAAAATGTGAGGAGACACCTAAGAAACAATATGGGCTCTATATGACAGGATGTAGAATAATATAAATGGGTTAATTTAGGTTATGAAAGCTCTTTAGAACCAAGGGTAAGCTATATACTAAACTTTCATAATTGGTAATAAATCTCCATATCATTGTTTGTCCTAACTGGCAGGACAAAGAAAGTTTTTTTTAAATTATTTCTTTTATTTTAAAATCTATAATATAAATATAACATCTGCCTTCCTTATCCTCACTTCAAACCATTCCATGTAAACCCTTTGCTCTCTTTTAAATTCATGACCTCTTTTCCATTAATTGTTAATGCATGTATGGATATACATGAGTATACATAAATATTACTAAATATAACCTTCTCAGTTTGTATAATGCTACTTGTATGTATGTTTTTAGGGATGACCACTTGGTACTGGATAACTAATTAGTGTGTTCTTCCTTGGGGAAGACTCTCAGCATTTCTTAGTTGTCTGTACAGAGGGTTTAGTCCTATGTGCTTTCTCTTGTCCACTTTGACCAATCTTTGACTATAGACTGTGACATTTCAAGAATCAACCTTTCATTTCTAATGATGTTTGAGACAATGACTCTTTAAGTCATGGGGAAAGGTAAAGGAAGGAAATATATGAGTTTCAATGAAAAGAATGCTATTCTCCTAACAATGCCCAGGGTGAGTGTGACACTGTTTGACACCAAGTCTCCAAGGAAGACCTGAGCATAGACAATTCACATCTCATCTAATATATAACTCATCTGACTTCACTTAGGAGAAGTTACTTCCTTTTCAATAATGCAAGTAACTGTAATATACACCATCCAATAAATATTTCATAATCTCACAATCCTAATTGTAGTTTTCATTAAAACATATTACTTTAGCCTAACAAGATAGTGTAAATGAAATGTGACTGAAAACTGGTTGAATCTTGATAATTAGTAGCAGGCCTACTACCATATTCTAATACTGTGGGGTTTCAAGTCATAATTGCTTTCTTCTCTCAGATCACTAAGAGTCTCCATTACAATTCCAAAATCAACCATTACTTCTACAAGCAAACACAGAAAAGAGAGAGTGTGTGAACAAAAAGAACCTTTAATTTTATGAGCCAGTATCTAGATAAAGAGATCTGGCTTTTAGTCATACTGTGCCATACACTACACGAAAATGAAAGCCAGTCATAAAAGCCAAAAATTTATGGAGATTATGATTTTCTGTTTGTTTTGTGGTTACATGAGTTTGGAGGCATGATGCAACAATACTCAGGAGATGTTGATTTCCAAGCATAAAATGAGGTTAGCATCCTTTATACTTTCTCTTTCATTGAAGCCTGAGATGTACCAGATACATAGTATTCTAAAATATATTCTATAAACCAGCAACATTAGAGATTACAAGTATTCAGAGTTCAAACCTATTCTTCAAAGATTCACTAGATTTTTTTTTTTTTTTTTTTTTTTTTTTTGTTTTTTCGAGACAGGGTTTCCCTGTAGTTTCTAGAGCCTGTCCTGGAACTAGCTCTTGTAGACCAGGCTGGCCTCGAACTCAGAGATCCGCCTGCCTCTGCTATTTTTTTAAATTCAAACTGTGAATATTTACTAAAATATTACACATTTATACATGAGTGCATAACTATGTGCAAACAAGTAAGAAAATTCCAATAAGCAAACAGAAGGAAAAGTGCTTTGGTTCGGACTACCTATTTTGTAGCGTGATCAAAGAAAGGTAATTGTAATTTCATTTTTCCTAGGTTTTGTTTCTCTCTTCCTTTAGCAAGAATTTTGTATTATACTTGAATCTACTGGGCTAGTTAAATTCCCTGTATTTACTGTCTTTAAACATTTCTCTCTAATAAAAAAGAGATAAAGTTTTACCAGCTCATTAGGAAAATGAAAAACACAGATGTTATTAATGAAATATCCTTTAAAATTAGACAAATATTTGTACTGAACTTGCAAACAGTAAAATTAATAAATTGTCTGATGTGATTTTTCACATATGTGTTTGACAGGCTGAGGGAAGTGAGGAGGGAACACTATATGACCATATGTCTCCCACCCACACCCTTCTCCATTCATCTCTGTGCTCATCAGTCGGCATCCAACATGAAGCAAATATCTTGAGCCTTGCATAGTGAAATGCCTCTTAATGCATCTAGACACAACCCAGATGCCGGATTGATAAGGTGTGAGAGCAGATGCCTGTAGGAATGTTTCTCAAATTATGAGTCATAGAGGACTGAGTGTGCACGTCCATGAAATGCTGCCCTTTTAGCCTGTTTACACATACAGCTAGAGTTATTTCACTGGAATTAAGTGTTAACATTAAGTTGCCTAATTAATAATAGGTATTGATTCTTACCCTCAGGCAGGTTCTTCTGCCTTCCATGTCCTTAAGAAAATGTTACTTGCTCTAGATCCCATTTAACTCATCAAAATAGTGGAAAATAGGCATTATAAGGAGAAACTATCAAGCTTCCTTAGATAGGAAACTTTGTGCTTAGATAATGTAGCTTTTAATGCCAATAATTAACGCTACCTTCGTGATACATTTCATTCTTTATTTATGAGGAGAAATAAAATTCTGTAAACAAAATATTCTCCTTATACCTCTAGCTTGCTAGAATCCATAGATGGATTTAAAATATCTGCATCAGCCTACATTTGGGCACAATCGTTTGACAAATGCTAGGTTTTGATATAACATTGAACATCTAAATTATTAAGAACTGTGCTGAACAGATGATAAATGAGCTGAGAAAGAAATCAGAGAAACATCACCCTTCACAATAGCCACAAATAGCATAAAATATCTGAGAGTAACTCTAACCAAACAAGTGGAAGACTTGTATGGCAAAAACTTTAAATCTTTGAAGAAAGAAATTGAAGAAAACACAAGAAAGTAGAAAGACCTCCCAGGTATAATTTATATAGATAAAATGTTAATCTTACCAAAAGCATTCTACAGATCAGTGAAATTCTCAGCAAAATTCTTTACAGACCTCAAAAGAACTCTACTCAATTTCATATGAAAAAGCAAAAACTCAGGATAGTCAAAACCTATACAATAAAAGAATTTCTGGAGGTATCACAATCCCTGACTTCAAACTACTACAGAGCTACAGTACTGAAAACAGCCTGGTATTGGCATAAGAACAGACAGGAGGACCAATAGAACCAAATAGAAGACCCAAATATTAATCCACACATCTTCAAACACTTGATTTTTAACAAAGAAGCAAAAATTATCAAATGAATAAAGAAAGCATATTTAACAAATGGTGCTGGCATAACTGGATATCAACATGTAGAAGAAAGAAAATAGATCCATATCTATCACCATGCACAAAACTCAACTCCAAATGGATCAAAGACCTCAACATAAAGCCAGCCACAAGGAACCTTATAGAAGAGAAAGTGGAAAGTACACTTGAACACATTGGCACAGGAGACAACTTCCTAAATATAACCCCAGTAGCACAGACACTGAGAGAAACAATTAATAAATGGGACCTCCTGAAACTGAAAAGCCTCTGTAAAGCACAAGACATGGTCAACAAGACAAAATGACAGCCTACAGAATGGGAAAATATCTTAACTATCCCCACATCAGACAGAGGTCTGATCTAAAAAATATACAAAGAATTTAAGAAATTGGTCATCAAAAGAACAAATAATCCTATTAAAAGAATGGAGTACAGACATAAACAGAGAACTCTCAACAGAGGAATCTAAAATTGATGAAAGACACTTAAGGAAATGTTTAACATCCTTAGTCATCAGAGAAATGCAAATCAAAACAATTCTGAGATTCCATCTTACATCTGTAAGAATGGCCAAGATCAAAAACACTGATGACAACTTATGCTGGAGAGGTTGTGGGGTAAAGGGAACACTCATGCATTGCTGGTGGGAATGCAAGCTGGTACAGTCCCTCTGGATATCAGTGTGGTAATTTCTCAGAAAATTAGGAAATAACCTTCCTCAAGACCCCGCAATACCACTTTTGGGTATATAACCAAAGGATGCTCAACCGTGCCATAAGGACATGTGCTCAACTATGTTCATAGCGGCATTGTTTGTCATAGTCAAAACCTGGAAACAACCTAAATGCCCCTCAATCAAAGAATGGATAAGGAAAATGTGAGTACACAATGGAGTACTAAACAGCAGAAAAAATGACATCTTGAAATTTTCAGGAAAATAGATGGAACTAGAAAACTCATTTTGAGTGAGATAACCCAGACCCAGAAAGACAATTATCATATGTACTCACTCAGAAGTGGTTTTTAAATATAAAGCTAAGAAAACCAGCCAACAAATTATAATCCCAGAGAACCTAGACAACAATGAGGACTCCAAGAGAGACATGCATAGATCTAATCTATATGAAAAGTAGAAAAAGACAAGATCTCATGAGTAAATTGGGAGCAAGGGGACCTTGGGGAGTGTTGAAGGGGAGGGGAAGGAAGAGGGGGAAGCAAAGAAAAATGTAGAGCTTAATAATAATCAATAAAAGAAAAAACCGTGCTGAAGGGGCATGCCCAAGTAAATGAGTAGATATACTTTTCCAAGACCATCTTAATGACTGGGACCAGACTTTTTATTGATCCAGCTGTTTGCTCATTCAGTGTCAGGAGACCCTTACAAGAGGACTGACTTTATGGCTGGTTTGCTTTAGAGTGAGCCTGACTTCATTTGATGACCCAATTTCCTAACATAGTTTCTCCAGTTTTAAGAACATCAATGATCTTACCTTGCTTTACCATTTTGGAACACTTTGAGTGCTAGTTTATTATACATGCTTCCTAAAATGTGTGCCTCACAGACCTTCAACAGGCTGTATAATGGTGCTGAAGTAGAAGACTGTAAATGATGGCAAGAGTTTTGTTGCTCACCAAAACATCCTCTTTAACAGTGGGTACATTGTAAAGTGTAATTATATAAAATGTCAGCTTATCAGCTCAGCCACTGTGCCAATGTGAAAGAACATGCGAGTGACCCAGATACAAAGGGCAGACACTCACTCTTCACTTTCGTCAGTTTGCCTCCTCTCTACTGATTCATAAACTTGGGCTCTCCCAATCCTCACATCCATTGAAAATAAATATTCTTAGAAGTTGTTGTTTACTGCCAGTGTCTGTGTGCCACTATTGCATCCTAAGGCTCCTGTGGGAAAGCAGTCTTTGCAGAGAAGGACCACACCTCTTTACTATCCAATACCAAATTCTCATTCGTGAACACATATATCCACGGAAGATTATATGGACTGAGAGGGTGTATTTAGATATTCAGGAATATATATGTGCAACAATGACGAAAGGAGGCCATGGATTTAAAAGAAAGTTGTAGGGGCAATACAAGAGAGTGTTTGGAAAGGGAAAATGGAAGGGGAAATCAATACAGTTATATCATACTCTCAAAATTTATATATGTATATATATATATGCACACACACAGAGAGAGAGAAAGAGAGAGAGGGACAGAGAGAAAGAGAGAGAGAGAGAGAGAGAGAGAGAGAGAGAGAGAGAGAGAGAGAGAGAGAGAGTCATTCTGAAAAGGTAAGATTGGGGCCTGCTATATTTCCCAGCAGGTAGAGGCACTGTGGACATAGGCATGATGATCTTCATCCCTTCCTTAAATACCACAAGATGGTAGGAGGGAACTGACTCCTCAGGTTTGTCTTCTGCCACACTCTTGTTGTTCTATATATGCACCTGGACACACACACACACACAAGTTAATAAAATAAATAAGTTTTATGCAATTAACTCATGGGAAATATTCAAATCCAAACCTCTGTCTCAACAGGATGGTTGATTTCATGACCCTCAGCCTTCTGCTACCGGAATGAAAATTCCATCTCCCTTGAAGGTAGCCAACTATGCCAGGAAATTAGGTATCTTTCTTCAGTTCCTGTATAAGCATAACCTAGCCTGACTAATTGGCAAAGAATGTTTGAATGGACACCAGGAGGCATATTATAATCACTGGCCTCAATCAGCATTGCCTGATAGCTTGCATTTTAAATATGCACCAGTTGGGACCCACTCTCAACTTAGATGGGTAGCACTGACTCTGCAATAACAGAAGCCACACAGCAACTGCATCCCTTTCCTTTTCTCTACATGTTTATCAAAACCTGGCAGGACATCAGCCCCAACTGAATAAACAAAACTAAGATCAGTGTCTTTTCCTCAGGGTGTTCTGTCTTTGCCACGGGAAGCTGTCAAGCTGACACGTTTATTCACAGTGCTGATAACCCAGCAACTTCCCTCAGCATCTCTGCTGCTCAGGGGGAAGATTATGTGATACAGTGGCTCACTTCTTGTTTTTACTCTTGGTCAGGAACAAGCATTCTGAGATAGCCTATACCTGTTATCTCTCTTGACCCCTCCTTGTGGGACCCCCACTATCTGATGGCTTGACTGCAGGTTTTTTGATGGCACATCCCACCTGCAAGTCCCCCATTGTTGATTCTTTTATAGGGAGGAAGTTTTACCTCGATAATTGCCTCAGGGAGAAGAAACGCTCCAAAGGAAAAGAGACAGCACTTTGATCCTAAATGATTCTAGTGGGAAGTTTATATATAATCTCCTCATAGAGAATTTCATTCTGTTTTACCTGCCTCCCTCCAGGGGAAGATGCAAGACCCGGCTGATATTTCACCTCTCTGGAAGTCCCCTGACTCCGGAGCTGATGCTAGGCTGCTCTTCTCCATGGTTCTCAACTCCTACTCATTGTTCTTCTTATCTTACTGGATTTTAATTTTCTGATTATCTGCCCTATTGGATTGCAAGGACTCGAGAGCAAGGACTGTGTCTAGGTAACATATCCCAAGCATCTCACTCTGCTCAACAAAGAGACATTTCATTTAAAGAAAAGAATAACTAATGCATTTCTATCTCCCCTTAGATTCTGAAGGAAAGTCAGGTGAAATTAAGTAGGAACAGTTCATCCTCATCTTGACCTTAATACCTTCAAGTCGTTTCTGCATCCATTCTCAAACCTCAGTGATATCAAAGAGTATTTTAATAGCAACAATTTTTTAAACTTAATCCTAATTAGAGAATTTCTTATTACCTTTAGGCTCTTGTTTCCTGCAAATAATATATGACTTGTAGATGTAGCCATGATCCAGAAATAAAAAGAACAAAATTATAGTATTTGTCTTTGACTTTACCTATAATCAGAAATAATTTTATAACCAGAACTAATTTTAAAGCTCAAGTATAGGTTGAAGATAGCAAGGAGAAAAACATCCTCATCTTAAGCTTTTTTCTTTCAGGTAAACAGGGTTTCTAACTAGTTCAACCAGATACCAACAGAAGAAGATGTATATAATAACAAGAATGAAAACTATAGGTCACCTCTTCTGCAAGGTATGAGTACTTCTTCCAGTCTCGGCTTTTGACTGCTCCTGGTGGAGCCATGAGAGCTCAGATGCTACCCATAAAAAAATAAACTTGTAACAAAAATCAAGTACTGCCAGCTTTGAGGGAAAATCCATCATGGAACAAGATGCTGCATGAGTGATGGTAATGAACTCCCTGAAGTTAGTAGTGGTCAAAGGGGAGTGAAGGAAGCTGCAAATACAGCCAGAAATAGAGTTCTAAAGAAACATTGGAAGTTGACCTCATTAACTGCCAAAGATGGTTGAGAGTTCATAGTAACAGAGAAATGGCTCCTAACATTTGTGACTGCCTAGCTCTGGGGCTGCCAGTGACCTATGTTCTTATTGTACCCCAGAAAGAAAAACACAGTACAGCTTGAAGAGCCAGGATCATAATCAAGTAGACCCTCAAAGTAAGAGGCAGAATTCACTTTCCTACTATCCATCGTCATCTTGAAAATGAAGTAATTTAAGTAAATATACTGCAGATAGGCCACGCACACGCACTATACAAAATGTGCAAGTAATACAAAATCTACCATGACATGGGAAGAAATTTGTTTAAGTCAGTAATTCTAAACTTTTTGAAAAGTTTACAGTTGTCCAGTTTTTTCACAGGATGTTTCATGTGAAAATTATACAAAAATTAATGATCAGAAAATGATTAAACTTTTAAGCTATCATGGTAAAATTATCAAGTTTAATACCACCTACCAAATGAGAGAAAATAGACATAATTTGAAGAAAAAGTTAGACTCATTTAAACATTCCTTTAAAAAGAAATCAATTTGTCATCTTTGAAATATCATAGAGAACAATTATGCAAGGTTATTACAACATTCATTTGATTCATCACATTTTAATCATTCACATTTTATTTTTTAGGATTAAGTGACTGCCAGCTCTAAAATTAGAGTGCTCTTCCTCTATCATCTATCCTTTTTAGTCCCCATTTTTAATAATAGTAGGACTGTTATATTTTCAAAATTCATGATTGTATATGGAAATGCCAAGTGGATAAACAAATGTTCAAACTCAAAACTCTAGTAGTGGTTTCAAAAACTTAGCAAATATTTGCTTGCACAACTTTCACCTAGTATTTTGTTGAGAAATAATGTTCCATGGGCCCTTGATTATATATAAGAGTCCTTGGTCTGTGTTTCAACCAAACTTCAGGTGTTCAAAGATAAAACTGTCACCTCAAATTTGTGGAAAGATAAGCACACTAACTAAACTCAATGAGCAACAGTTTCTTTCCCCTTCTAGAAGATGGAAACAAGAGAATACCTGTGTATCTACTTTAATCTACTTTTTCCTTGTGACCATAAGCCTGACAAGAAGCCACTTGGAGAAAAATGCGTTCTATCTCACAGTTTTGGGGCAAGGAATGTACGGTAGCTGGCCCAGCTTCTATCCTGAGTTGCACATCTTCTCATTGCCTTGTCTACTTTTCCAAGGACAATGAGGGAATTCAACTAAGTGCAGTGAGTTATAAACCATACACCCTTTTCTGTAGTGGAGGGACTGTGGGCCAGCTTCCCGCCGCCCAGCTCCCAGCCACCCGCTAGCTTTATCCGAAATAATTACACGGAAACTGTATTCTTTTAAAGACTGCCTGGCCCATTATTTTCAGCCTCTTACTCACATCTTGACTAACCCATATCGAATAATCTGTGTAACACCATGAATGGTGTCTTACCGGGAAGTTTCTAGCGTATGTCCATCTTGGGCTGGAGCTTCATTGCATCTGGTTGTAGAGGCAGGGCAATTGTCTGAGCCATCTACCTCACTTCCTTCTTCCTGTTCTGTCTACTCCACCCACCTATTTTCTAACCTATTAGGCCAAGCAGTTTTCTTTATTAATTAACCAATGAAATCAACAGATTGATAGAAGACCTGCCTCCATCACTTTTCTGATAAGCTGATAGTTCCAATATCCCTCCCAAGAAGTTGGAGATAAGGTGTTCTAACATATGAACCTGTGGCAGTCATTTAACATTCAAATATTAACAACCAGGTGGTGGTGGCACACTCCTTTAATCCTAGCATTCAAGAGGTAGAGGTAGAGGTAGACGAATCTCTGTGAGTTTTAGGGTAACCTGGTATACAAGAGCTAGTTCCAGGACAGGCTCCAAAGCTATAGCAAAACCCTGTCTCAAAAAACAAAACAAAAATAAATAAATATTAGCAAGACTTCGTTTGGTTTATGAAAAAGTGAATGATATGACTTACATATATCTAACATATTGCATAGTGATTAAAAATAGCATACAACAACAAACAACTATTTCTTTCTTATTATTTTAATAGTAGTATTTTAAAACTTATTTATTCATATATGTACATATGTTTCTGTGAATATAAACACACATTTGTACACCTGTGCAGGCTCTCCCAAGGGCAGAGGAGTGTTGTTGGGTAATATTAGTTTAAGGTGTGTTGCTTTTTTTATACTGCATTTGTTTAACTCTGTGAAGCTGTGATTCTTTGCCTGTCTAAAACACCTGATGGTCTAATAAACACCTGAATGGCCAATAGCAAGGCAGGAGTAAGGATAAGTGGGACTAGTAGACAGAGAGTATAAATAGGAAAAACAAGGAAGAGCATCAAGAAAACAAGGAGAGCAGGACATCAGGGGCTAGTCACCCAGCTGCACATCAAGCCACAGAGAAAGAAGTAAAGAAAGGTACACAGAAATAGAGAAAGATAAAAGCCAAGGGGCATTAGGTTCTGGGGACAATTTAATTTAAGAAGACCTGGCCACGCTAAGCTAAGCTTGACATTTATAACTAATTTATAAATAATGTGACTTATTTGGGCCCCTCAAAAAGTCAAAAAAAATTACACAATAGAAGAGGGTGTCAAATATCCTTTATTACTCATCACCTATTTCCTCAAAGAAGACTCTCTTCTTGCATGTAGGCTTGTTTTTTTCTCAGCTAGGGTTATCTGGCAAGTCACGCTGAGCCACGTGTCTATACCTTACTTGGATTTTGGGGTCATACACATATTTGTGTTGTCCTGATTGTTATTAAATGGGTGCTAGAATCAGAACTTCAGTCGTCAAGATTACACAGCAAGTACTATTTACCACTGAACCATCTCTTCATTCTGATTTCTTTTAGCATGCTCTGGCCTATTGCTTTTCTCAATTTAACTTTCTATAACATTTATTGTAAAGTACAACCCAGCAGTACTGAGATTTTGGAGTCTAAGAAAATTCCATGTTCTCAAAGCCTCCTTCCTTAACCCCTGATTTTTTTCCCCCAGTTGAATAGGTTTGACCAAGTTTACAATACCAGCAATTGGTCCAACTGCAAATGTACTGCTCGTACTTTTAGGAATCTCCTTGATACACTCTCACCTGTGAAACCTTTATTTGCCTGTAGGAGTCTCTCCTTTGGACAAACTCTTTCATTCTGCAGTCTAAATCATGGCCTATTGCAATGTGTCCTATTTCACAATGTCCACATTAGTCTACCTTCAGACCATGCGTATGCTCAAAGAAGAATGGTATTATCAACATCAACTTGACCCTTCACACCATTGCTGTTATCATCCTTTCCAGTGCTATTAGGATCACAGTGGACAAAACATTTATTGTAGTTAGTATTTAAACTTTTCTCTTAACATACTTATATATTTATTAAGTTAATAATAGAGCTTATTGGTTTTTCTTGGGGTTGTTACCTCATCTCTATTTTAAAGCATGTAAAAGGAGGTACAGAAATTTTGGGGTACTGGCCAGCCCCAAATCCTATAGCAAAGATAAAGGTATGGTTTATTCCAGAACTAAATTCCTTAATACTATAATGAGTACAACAAGAACTCAAATGTTTTATAAACATTGTATATGTAATACCTAAGGTATTTTAAAGATATAAACAATATTTCTGTAGAACGTGTTAGGTATACATAAACTATACAACCCCATGGAGGAAAAAACTAAAGTACTACATAAGCCTAATATACTTCCTTAAACATCTCAGAACGTGTATGAAGAAAAATATTTCAGAACTAGGCAGATGGCTTGGAGAGTAGAGTGCTTGCCATATAAGCATGAGGATTTGAATAGAATTCCACCACTCAATAAAACAGCCAGATGGGGGCTTGACACATTGGCAGTCTCAACACTGGGAGTGGGAGAAAGGAAGGTCCTAGTGGCTCATTAGCAGCAAATCTGCATAAAACCCCAAGTTTCAGAGTCAACAGATTACTTACTCACAAAGCAAAATGATTGAGGAAAACACTCCAACATCCATTTCAGACTTCCACAAGTATGTGCATGAATTACTTCATATACAAACACATATATCAACATATACATACCTATATACACACACCCACGTGGAACACACAGAGAGGGGAAAGAAATAGCCTGGTGTATGTGCGAAGAGTGGATATTAGAGGTACATTGAAATGTAAAAATTCAATGGCTGCCCAAGAATGTGTAGCGTTTGTTCTGTTGTTTTTAAAGGAATACTAATGTGTTAAGCTCTACTATAAAATTCTTCCCTGGTTCAAGGAGCAATGCTGTTCTCCTTCAGTTCCCAGGAGTCAGAGAGGTAAGCAAACTATTCAAACAATTTCAAAAATCATTATTACATCATGTAGTATAAGTTCTTTAAGTAATTTTTATATTTGGTCTTTGATCTTAAGTGGAGAATGTGAACATTCTACCACTGTTTAAAAATATTTTCTTAGACTAATGAGCTGGCTAAATGGGTAAGGAAACTTGAAGTCAAGTCAAATGGAAGGAGTTAGTATCTCAGTAACCGTGTAAAGGTAGAAAGAGAGAACTGATTGCACGTAGTTTCCTGCTGACCCCACATGTGCGTATTTACACAAATATGTATACATACAATAAAAAATAACAAAAATATCCTCCCTATTTTCTTAAAGCGTAAGTTTTTAAATGACTTGCAATTAAAATTTGCCTTTATTTGTGATGTTTTGCGATTTATTACCTATAGGCAGAGCCTGTTCATTTGTTCCTGGCAGCTCAGACCGAAATAATCACACAGAAACTACATTTTTGCAGTACAGTTTGGCCTTATAGCTTATGGGTATTTCTAGCTAGCTCTTATATTCTAAACTAACCCATCTCCACTAATCTGTGCATCGCCACCAGGTCATGGTCTACCGGCAAATTTTCAGTGGGCTCCGGTATCTGTCTTTTGTGGTGGCTACATGACTTTCCTCATTCTGCCTACTCTCTCTATATATCTTTTCCAACCTGGCTATCTTCTGTTAAGCCATTGGCCAAAAGCAGCTTTTTATTAACCAATGGTATTCACAGCACACAGAAGGGAAGGTTTTAACTTTAGCATTGTAAGCTTGCATACAACAAAGCAATTATCAAGCAACAATTATAGTTACAATATTTATATATACTTTATCTTTTATTGTAACTAAGAAAAACTATAATTATTACTATCTATTCTTCAACTCTATCAAAGACTCCAGAAGTAAAAAATATTACCCAAGTTAACAGGAAGTGCAATTTATAAGCAACTTACAAACTCTAGAATTGACAGAGACATCTCACTGCCTGTATAGTCACCCAAAGTTTTCTGTAACATTGGGACACCCATCTTCAGCTTACAGGCCCATAGTATCCAGACTTTTCCATGGAGCAGAAAATTCAGATAGGTATGCCTATATTGGTAGTTTGTCAGTCACTTTCTTCTGTGTCCTACAGAATGTCTGGAAGACTCTTTCATGAATCAGGAACCCTGAAGGAGTTCCTCACCTTCTTTAGGCAACTTCAGCAGTTGTTTTTCTGTGGTTCCTGTATGTACAGTTTACACAGCATAACATCCACCAGTACATGCAAGAACAAATTCTTGACCAAGTGGCTAACAAAATCTATAAGAAGCTTTAATACCCATCATCCTCTTGAAGTAATTGGTGATGCCAGGAGCAGATGTGTCTTGTCATGAAAAGTCCTAAGTTCTTAAAATACTTTAAATGCCATATTCTGTTAGTCTTTGAGAGGTTTAAAGAATAACTATCTATCTGAAACATATCTCTGTACACCTAAAATACCTTAGACAACAACAAGCTTGACTATTATAGGTGACTATCTATTAACCTATATTTCTTAATTATACATGAAATTTTAAAATAAGCTGTACAAACACAATACCTTCATCAAGAGCAGAAATATACATATAATAAAATTGACCTTAAATTTGTATCAATAAACCAAGATCCTTATCAATGTAAATTCTTCATATCTCTATAGCATATCCCCCTTTATATGTAAACAAACATTTATAAACAATACTTGGGAATTTGGCATAGTTCTCTCCAAACTGCTTCCTGCTATTTATTGAGTGAAGCATTTCTAGGGTTTAAGGAGACCTCTCAGGGGTCTTTTTCCATCAAACCACATTAGTCTTGTAGGAATCCACAGGTTCTTACCTTCTGTGGGAATAAAAGCAGAACCTCTTTTCCAAAGCAACATATCATTAGACCCAAATTTTGAAGTCAAGATACCTTTAAAATATATATGTTGGTTTAGCTTATAGGTCCCCAGAATCAAATGTCTCTCTGCAGTCAAAAAATACAAAGAAAACACAATAATATGTAGAACTTAGCCTCTCTGTGTATATTCCATTTTTACATTGTTTATTTTTCTTTACTCCTTTAATCTATGATTGTCTGTGCTGTGTCTCTTTAAAGACTACCTATTTTTTTTAACTTTTATACTCTTTTCCTCTCTCTCTCTCAAGCCTATGTACATTTACCAAGCACTGAGACCCATTTAGAGGTCTTTTTTATCTGAATCTGTTTTTATTGTGTATCTGTAATTATTTTTGAACATGAGTACTTGGTGTTTTTAAGCAGGCATGACTAGGACCAACTACATAGTCCTGCCTGTTGACTCTGCCTGGTCCAGCATGGCAGAGGCATGTTTGCTGGCCTCATCAGGCACACAGTGGGTCTATGAGGCCATTAAGCAAGTTGTGGCACTCTACTCACAAACCCCATTTTAAGGTACCATAGACAGAATACGTGAAAGATTCCCACCCATTTGAGCTGATAAACCAGGACACCATTGTTTTTTTTTTCTTTTTTCTTAAAGCTGCGCAGCAGTTTTTATTGCACCTCTCTTAAAGGATCTGTAGTGCCTCTGCTAACCATGAGGCTACCTGGAAAAAGATGCATGAGACACCAAGAAGCTGCACTAACCTGTTTTCTTGTGTCTAAAATTCCTTTTCAAGCTTTCTCAGGCTTTATGTGGATTTAGTCAACCCCACGTTGGCATACCAATCTTTGGCAGAGGCTGTCCTTTTGTTCCTGGCTGCTCAAACCCAAAATAACCACACAGAAACAATATTATTTGCAATACTGTTTGGCCAATTGCTTAAGCATATTTCCAGCTAGCACTTATATCCTAAACTAACCCATCTCCATTAATCTGTGCATCACCACAAGGTTATGGCCTACCGGGAAAGTTTTAGCAGGCTCCAGCAGAGGTGTTTGTTTCTTGTGGCAGCTACATGACTTCTCTCACTCTACCTACTCTCTTTATATATCTTTTCTAACCTTGCTATATTAAGTCATTGACCAAAAGCAACTTCTTTATTAACCAATGGTATTCACAGCACACAGAGGGGAATCACACAATAATTACCCATTGTTTAAGTGTCATAGATGTCATAAGAGGACTGTATTATTCCAACCATGACCATACTGGGAATTTATATTTGGGATATTTCCTTCAACAGTGAATATAATGTTCAATGTAGTAGAGCAAGAGAGAAATACAGGAGAAAAATCCTCTAACATGGTGAATCCAATGAAGGTTCTTTCAAATATGTCAATGTCTTATGCTAGAGAAAAGGCTCAATAAATAAGAGTACTTGCTGCTCTTTCAGAGGACCTGATTTTAGCTTCCAATACCTGCATCAGGAAGCTCAAGGGACAGGTTTCAACATCAGCTGTAACTTCAGCTCCAGGAGATCTGACACCATATTCTCACCTCTATGAGGACCCAAACCTACAGTAGTCCATACATATATGCAGATATACACATACATGCAGACGTACAAATACAGACATAACCTAAGTTAAAAAGAATTAATCTACATATGACAAGCATCCAAAATTAATTACTTATGTGATACATATGTAATATATATATATATATATCACATATATTTTAATTACTTGAATTAAAAGCCTCAATGAAAGTTTTTTTTTTTTTTTGGTTTTTCGGGACAGGGTTTCTCTGTGGCTTTGGAGCCTGTCCTGGAACTAGCTCTTGTAGACCAGGCTGGTCTCGAACTCACAGAGATCCGCCTGCCTCTGCCTCCTGAGTGCTGGGATTAAAGGCGTGCGCCACCACTGCCCGGCCTCAATGAAAGTTTTAATTGTATGTCTGGGATATACATCTTGTATATTTTAAACAAGTCATCATGTTGCTGCCTATTAAGATGAAATAAAGTTTCCAACCCACATTTAGAAGATTCTAAAATCAATTCTAACAAAACCGAAATGTTAAAACTCAGATAAAGAAAAGAAAGCCCTCAATTTCTCACAATTTGTGTTATATTTTTCACCAGTCCTGGAGATATAAATGATCATTCCAAATGTACCATGTTTTATTATACCTAAATCAGAATTAAATATGACTATCTCATGATAAAAGTAGAATAATTTAAAGCTCATGATAGTGTGATAGTAAATGAATTCATATACATTTTTCTATTTTCTAGAATTACTGAAGCAAATGTGTTTTGTGTTAAATCCTGAACAAACTCAATACTTTGTTCAAGTTCAGATTTCAGATAAGAAGATATTCTTGAAATATATCTTACTAAAATGTATCTGTCTATGTCTATGTGTGTGTATGTTTAAATTTTCATTTCTCCTGACTGATATGTTATTTTCTCTTGTTCATTTCTCAAATCAAATATTGATAGATACATTGGATTGACTAAATGAATATGTTGAAATTCCTATTGATGAATTAAATACTCCCTTGAAAATTACATTTGAATATCAATTTTCTGCATTATTCTTTCATGAGTAAAAGTGACAAGAGAAGGTTTTGGTGAATTTTCCAAACTGAAGAATGAATTTTTATCTTGCAGTAGTGACAAATTCAAGCCATCTCTCTTCAAGTACCAGAAATAAATCAGTGATGTTGGATTGAACATAAAAATAAAAAAGTGTCTACATATGTATCATTTCAGTATTCCACAACTGAATTTCAGGCTAAGATTGAATTCATCAGTGTCACTACTAACACAGAGACTGAAAAGACAAAAAATAATAGTGACAAAAATCTATGAATAATATGTGTGCATGCATTTTTGTATGTGCTTGCAATTGAGTGTTTGCATATGTGTTGTATCTCTACTTGTATATTTGTATGTATGCATATATGTGTGGATTTATACATCTATATTTAGGTGGATGTATGTGTTTGATCATTATGGGTGTAGCAAGGGGAATAAAAAGACCATCAGTAACAAGGTAAATGTTCCCATGAAAGAGCTTGTCAAGATTGCAAAGTCTGGAAAATAAAATTTTAGGGTAGGTTTTCTAGCAGGATACAACATGATCTTGAATTAGTTAGAAATCACTCTCGAACATTTTCAAAAGCTTTTCTTGTCTTTTTGAAACATGATTTATAGTTTTCATCTATGCATTTGTACATATGTCCATTTTGCAAGTGCCAGAGAAGGCCAGAATAGAGTTTTGGATTCATTGGCCCTGGAGTTATGGGTGGTTGCATGCTGCCTGATATGGGCTCTGGGAACCAAATTCAGGATCTATACGAACAAGACATGATGAGAACCACCAAAGCACTTCTCCTTCATCACCCAAAAAGAGTGGAACTAGAAAATAAGGGCTGACTATTTTAAAATTAAATTTATTCATTTATTTTATATTCTGGCCATAGTTTCCTCTCCCTTCTTTCATACCATTTCTTGCCCCAACTTCTCCTCTGACCCCCAATATATATTCCTCCTATGTTTATGTTTAGAAAGGTTCAGACTTCTCATGGGTGTCAGCAGAACTTGGCATATTAAGTTGAAGTAGGGCTAAGCTCCTCCTCTTTTATTAATGCTGCACAAAGCACCAGTATAAGCAGACTTTTTACATGGACTCTAAAACATCAACCTGACTACTGTTTGATTCAAAGAAGATAGAACAGAAGATGCAATCAGCATGACAACGAGAAAGCAAGTGGACTAAATGAACTGGCAGTAAAATATTCAACCTTAAAAAATTGTCAGTTATTGAATAAAGGAAGAAAGCTTTTGCTAATCATTGATCTTATTTGCTCTCTTATACTCATGGATCTCTACTTTCAGTATTTTTTTAATAAAAAATAATTAGGTTAGGGAAGAGGAAAGGATCTCCCAAGGAAAGTGAAACAGGATACATAGAGATAAAGTGGCAACTTGTGTAGGAGGACTAAATAGTGATCAGGATCTGGGAAAAGGTTAAAGGAGGGAATACAGGGAAGGATAACTAATAGAAAAGACCTTTGAAAAATCATATAGAAGCCTACTACTATGGAATCGTTTTGTATTTATATATATAAACTAATATCAATAGAGTCACCCTATAATATTAGAGACAATGCCCCAAGAAGGCATCTTATACTGTAAACAGAAACTGCTTTTTTGTTTACCAGCCACTCAGACCTGAAGAATCACACAAAAACTATATTAATTGCAATGCTGTTTAGCTGATGGCTCAATTATATTTATAACCAGTTCTTACATCTTATAATAACCCATTTTTAATCTGTATATCGCCACGAAGCTGTAGCTTACCAGTAGGGTTCTGGCACAGCTACAAGACATCTCTTTAACTCTGCTTTCTTTTCTTCTCTTTCTCTTCTTGGATTTCCTGTCTTGTTATATTCTGCCATACAATAGGCCAACCAAAGCAGCTTCTTTATTAACCAATGGTAATAAAAACAATATTCATAGCAAACAGAATGGAATCCCACATCACTCTATCACTATTTAAACTGTCAGTTCCAGAAACAGGTTATACCTTATTGAGTCATTGACCAAAGTAGTACCATGAACCTTCCAAACATCACAGGCTATTGACATTTCTATTTCTTGCTCTCCACAACCTGACCCTATTGCTGAAGATAGATCATAGAACTAGAAGAAAACCTATTCCTACCATTCTGCTAAATAAATTTGCAAAAATACTCCTAGTGATGTACTGCATTATCCCTCAATACTGTTCAGCTTTCATCAGAAAAGCTTCTTCTTGAAGTAGACGAGAATCAACACAAAACCCCACATTTGGACAATGTTCAGAGATTTAGACGTTGGCGCATTCAGTCCCAAATGGGATTTCTTTATCTCTTATTCTCAAGTCTCAGACTCTTTGAGGAAGAGGAGTGAAAATTTTAGGACTAGAGGTGACAGATAATGAGAGATGATAGATGACAGACATGATAGATGACAGAAAACTGTCTCCCAGAGACAACAGGATTGGTGCACATATGAAATCACAGAGGCTATGGCAGCACTTGGACAGGTTATGCCAGACACAGTGTTAATACTGAAAGAGAAGAGGACACAGAGTTATACCCCAACTAAGAAGCTATGTGCAATTAATAACTGCTGGGAAAGATCAAATATGTTCAATCCAGTGGCATATCTCTAACTATATCAACCACACTCCAGATTAGTCCTATTCTCAGTAGTAGTTGGCAAACACAAAATAAGCTCCCTGTTTTATCATTCATTTTTGTGGGTTTTTCATATAAATAGATAGCATAGATAGATAGGTAGATAGATAGATAGATAGATAGATGATAGATAGATAATAGATAGATAGATAGATAGATAGATAGATAGATAGATAGATACATACATACATACATACATACATACATACATACAACATAATGTTGGGTGGGTAGGCAATAGGAAGGATCTGGAAGGGATCAAAGGATGGAAAACATGTATTACATGAAAAACATTAATAAAATAAAGAAATGCCTAGAGAAGTAATAGATTTAAATATATAAAATAAATGAATAAAATATAACCCAATAGTAAATTGTTTTGTTAGTATGTAAAATGTCCAGTGTTCAATCCCCAGTATAATTAAATAAATGACATTTAAAAATAAAATAAGCCTATGAAGTCTCTATCAATTAAAGAGAATAGTTTATGGTTTTCTATCTAAAATCATTAGCTTCACAAATAAATGATCTAAGCATATTTTGAGAGGATGTAAAGACTTTTATTCAACAGTTTGATCAAATTTGCCTCATTAGATATCAGTTGTCTTGAAATGAGGCCCCAGATTATCATTTTATAAAGTAACTGAATGGCACAATATTTGGCTTCAACTATCTGGCTCAATATTATTGTTCAGAAGGCATGCATTAAATGACTTCTCTCCATTTAGAAAATAATTTTAAAACACATAAGTCTTTCCCACACAGTAGTTGCCTTAGTTAATTAAAATGTAGTGTAGGAGTGACTTTATTTTTTTGAACGAATAATTGATATTATGGAGCCTTCAATAATAAAGATAGAGGACCCATTGCTTAGTGACAAAGATACCAGGAATAGTTTAAGCTCTTGTCTAAACTGACTCATCAATCCCTGTAATTATCTAAAATGTCTGCCAGTGTTACTGTGAGAAGAACAGACAAGGAAACTGAGACACAAACATTTGCCTAATTTGGTTAATGTCAAAGAAAGTATAAATTAGACAGCCAAATTTGAAGTCTATGTGATTTGGCTGTAAACTGACTTCTCAAAAATCCCAACAATATATTGATATCAATATCAACAGAACTAAAAAAAATTCAAAAGAACAAATTTTAGAAAAAAAGAATAAGAAACTATGGAAGCTAAAAAGAAATTGATCAAATATTCTTGCCTTCACCAAACACCATTGTAGAGAATAGTCAAGGAATTTAGGAATAAAGAGTATCAAGTTCATAACTTTTTATTAAATATATTCAAATGGATTTAGATTATACTATCTTAAAATGACTTTATAATGGTCTAGATATTGAGTACAGAAGACTGGAGGACAGATTAGTTAAAACAGCAATGAAGACTTTTCTATGTGGCAGCAGGTCCCTGGGGCTACATGCAATGTATTTATGCCATAAGTCAAGCCATCTTTGGGGTTCAATAACAGCCAAATAGTTACATAATTTCCCCCACTACAAATATTTTTAAATCAGTCTTTTATAACTCAAAAATGAAAACAGTAGCAAAATAAGAAAGTAACTTGTTTTAATTTGAAAAATTAGGTGGTGTAAATCAGACCTGTGAAGTTCTACATTTAAAATACTCTACCATCCTGAGGAACTGCCTTTGGATTTTTCAGGGGGTTTCAAACCACTGTAAAAAAACATTATGATAAGTTGTTGTTTTGGACTGAGTTCATTTAACAATCACCAATAAACCAGACCATTTTATGTGCTACATAACCGAACTGAGAAGTTGAGAAGTAGGGAGAACCCCATACAGATGAAGTTTCCCATTAAAGCCATAAAACTCCAGTCTTCTTAAACACCTTCAAGAAGGAAAGACTGGCTGTTTTAACTTACAACAAGCGTCTCCTGGCATACAGATCTTTCTAATTGTTCTGTTTCCTTGTTCCTGCATTACAAAATTGACCACTCTGTCAATTCTATTGAGTCTTAAGTTGGTTTTATAGATAGGAGATTGTTGGGATTCATAAATTCCAAATATAGTATACCAATTAGATTTTTATATAATTTGTTTTGGTTTATTCATTTGGCAGTAGGTATCTCCTGGCTATTCTAACTTGCAGATGCTCTTGATAACTTAGATGCAATGGCTGATTCAGGAACAGTTGAAGAAGGAGTTCATTGACATCATGAGTAATTGGTCCATCATGTACACAGCCAGTCTGTCCCTAATGGTCAAAAGTAACGTGGCATGGATTTATGAGAATCCATTGATTCCCTTAACCTGACATTCCCTTGAGTTTTCTCTAGATATAGAGCATCATGCCAAAAGGAAAGATAAATTGAGAGTCACTTAAAACACTAAAAGTAACACTTTTTCAGAGCAGCATTAGATAGACTTTTGTTGATGGGAATGATCATTATTCTAAATAAACTTAGCACAAATATAACACATGCAAACAGGAAAATTAGAAAGGAAGAAAGGATATTAACAATAAAATAATAAAGGTCTCCTTCCTTTCGCTTAAAGGTCTTACTTAAAGGTCCTTTTATTTCTCAAGGTACTTTGAATAAGATTTCTTTTACTTGTCTTTTGTTTCTATATAAACAGGCATGATTCTGCTTGATGTTAGGATCAGACACTTAAGTGTTTCAATCTGAAAAGATTAATTTTTAAAAGTGGAATGACAGAAGAAACAACAACATCTAGCAGAAAAGCAATAAATAGTCTTCTCTTTAAAGAAGCTTCATGCAAGTCCCCAGATTTCATTTAGAGTAACTTGACTCCTTTGTTCATGAAGCTGGCTTTCAAATTCCTCAAAGACTATCCTTTGATTTCAGATCTTCAGAAAAGCCTTCTAATTCCCAGTGTCAGGGGCACAGCAGAATCTGTGATCTGCAAGCAACCCAACTCATCAGCATTAATTATTGCTGAGCCAGATCTGTAAACAAATGCAATCATAAACTTCAAGCATTGGCCTCAGTGAGAATGTCACCTATTTTTTTTTTTTGGCTGCTCACTCCTAGTCTGTCTATAGCTCCTTTTTCTCTTGTGAACTGTTGTAGGCTTCACATGCTTCTGAGTGCTTCTGATTTATATGTTGTGTTTTGCTTTCTCTCTGGGTGGGCACATCTGCTTTCCTGGCTTTAGCTAAATTCTCTATTACAAAAAATTCTAATTGAACATTTCAGCCATCTTACACCTGTATTTCTGACTGCCACAAAGGCTTTTGTAATATGATTGGGCATCACTTGGGTAAATTCCCAAGAGTGGGATTGAAGCCACCATTTAGATAAAGGTTCATGCTGTTTTTCCTTCCGATTGATGTGTGCTACTCCCCTCTAGAGTTCTTTTTGATTCTTGGCCAATGTTACCACATGGCTTAACTGAAGTTTCTAAAAAGAAAACTTCAGGGGTAACCATAACTCTAGGTCCTCCCTTCTTTCCACCATTTTCTAGCACATGCTGTCATCTGATCACAGATTTCCCTAGATTTTTTTTCAATTTAGTTGACTATTACTTAATGTCAACTTCTTCCAATGACTAACCTGAATAATTCCTTATCAGTTTCCCCTAACCTCTCTAACCACACTCATACAAGTGTTATCTTCCTAAACACCAACATTTTCTGGGCAGGGAAAATAGCTTTATTTCCTAAACTACTTGATGTAAGTCGATGTGACTTCAAGTTCTATCTATAGAAGCCTCGTTAAAAACCCAGATCGTCACGCAAGCAGATCCCTGGGACTCTGACCAGTTAGCCTAGCCTACTTGGTGAATTACAGGCCAATGAGAGACATTGACTCGCAAAATAAGACAGACATCTTCCTGAAAGGATACTTAAGGTTGGACTCTAGAGTCTGCACCTGAGCATCCCTACACACATACATACAAGCTGATAGTCAAATATTTTGCCCCTTCATTTTCAAAACTGTAGAGAGTCATTAAGATTTCATTTGTAATGTTGACAACTGCTTTTGTGAACATGAGTTTGTTTTATGTTGATGTCAACTTAAATCAGTTCAGCCTTAAATTTAAAAAAAAAAGTGGTTATGATCTACACATTAGACGTGATCTTATGGCTTCATTCATAAATTTTACTATTTGGAATAACAGAATTGCCCGTAGATCACAATAAGTGCCTTAATGGTTATTAGCATAGAGTGTACATGGAATATATGCTAAATAGATGAATAAATGTGTTACTTACTACAGACATTACTTGCCAACCTATTGCATCCTTTCACTGGCTATAGACAAGCTACTCTGTCTCCTGGGTGTTGTATTCTTGCTCTTCTGGGCCTGCCTAAACCACATTACACTAAATTGTCTCTGTTAACTTAAAGTTAACACTCTTCCAAGCAAACAGTGAATCACCAATGAATGGTAGTTATGTGTTTCTGATGAGTACAAAATTTTGCTCTGTTTTCTGGTTAGATCCTCAAGTTGATATGGTAACCTCACTGGGTTACTCAGTCCCATGTTATTTTACTGAAGTACATTAGATGAATTATTTAATGTAGGGCTTCTTACAAATAGAGAGAGTTGTTTGAGCTAACATTTTGAAGGTTCTAGTTCAATTGCTTTGTGTCTCTGGAAAAGGTAGTGAATCACTGGAAGATGCCTGTCATAGAGCAAACAACTCACGTTGTTCCGGAAGGCAAAAGAGGAATGAGAGCCTAGGGAAACACATTTTTTAAAAACTGTCATGTACTAGTAGCAAAGGCCAGCACAAGATCTCACCACCCAAATGCTTTAATACCTACCAAATTAAACATACACACACATGCATGCATGCACACATGCACACACACACACACATAAATATAAATTAATTTCACCAAACAAAAAAGGAAATAAAATTTTAGTTGAAAGTCATAGGAGGCAAGCTTTTAGTACCAGGGCCTGTAGAAGACATTTGTACAAAATACATCAATCTTTTACATAGTGATAGTGGCATTGGCCTCAATGACATCTTTGTTCATCTGGGAGGACATAACCTATTTTACGGAGTTGTTGTATTGAGTTATTCAGATGGCTTAGGTGATTGGTACATTTGAACACTTATCAGTTATTTTCTGATTTGCCAATTTAAAAATATGATATTGAAAATATACAGAGTAGACTGCACAAACAAAGAATAAAGAAAAGTTTAAACTAGCAAAAGTTCTAAGGAAGGCTTTTCTTAAAACTCATTGCCACATGAGCCTGACTACATAACCTTCACGTCCAGCACCAGCATAAAAGTAGAGGAAGTAATACAGTTCCATAGTCACCCTATGACCTGCACATGCCATGCTATGCACATGCCCTTGCTTGTAAATGCACAACACACACACGCACATACACACACACGATATATATATATACATATATATGTATATATATATATATAAAATTTCTTTTTTAAAAGGAAAAAAACTAATGAGTTAGTAGATTAGTTTCTCCTAGAAAGTAAATGTCAAATAAAACATATATTGATTAATTAGTTAGTTAATATAAATTAATTTCAGCAAACAGAAGAGAAATAACTTTTTTAATTAAAACAAGAAAATTGGATGAAAATGCATTCAATGATTATATCATTTTGCTGAGTATGACTTTTAGCATATTGAAAAGTCGTTTAGTTAACATGGAAAATTATAGATTACATTTGATTTGGAAATTCTCATGTACACACCCAAACACATACACATATGTGTATTGTATTTCATTTGTATTTAACTCCAATAACTCTCGCCTACATTGGTCACCATTGTCTGCTCACATAGTCTCACTTCTATAAATTTACAAGCATACTATATAAAATCAATTTGTGTATAGTTTATTACAGATAACACTATATTAAAACACATATTGATTATTTACATCAAGAATCTATGAATGAGAGGGAAGATGTAATTCGGAATTATATTTTCACAATAAAATATATAAAATTATTTTGAATCTATGTTGTTAATTTAAATTAAATATTCATTGTTGCCATTCACCTTGATTAGGAAAAGATTGAAAGGCATAGATAGGAAGCCTACACATACCTCTGAAATTCGGAATCTCTGAATTTGTGAAGCAAGGTGAAATCCATATTCCCGCTCTACCACTGGCTGCCCCCAATCGTGCACAATTCTGTTACTATACTTAAATACTCTTGAAGCCCTTGATTCCCTCTGCATTTTTTTCTCCTGCTGTTTTAGTGATAACCTAGGAAGTATACAATACTAGCCTAAGTGGGGCCAGAATCCAAGATCTGCTGAAGCTATCTATCTATGGTGAACTTAGCATGACACTTTTGTAAATGTCATAGTTCTTCAGCTCAACTAACACTGCTGTTAGGACAGTCCTTTTTTGTGCTTGCTTTGGAAAGATGGGCTATCTTCTCATGTTAACTTAGAGAGGAGAATAGATAAACTTACTTAAAAAATAATGAGTACGTTTAAGAAGATAGTTCAGCTTCAATGAATTTACTCTCATTGCTTTTTTCTTTATTTCCCATGCATCCTTTTTTGTGTAAAGGAACTCATCATCTTGTTATTAATGAGCTTTGAAAAATGAATAAAAGAAAGCTGATTTCTGGGGCAAGGCATAATCTTATAACTCAGATTTCAAAGCAAAATAATGATGAAAATCCAAAGAAATAAACTTTTAGAAAACTACCTAGAACCTAAAAGGGAGGGTTGGAAAAATCAGTGGCTATTAATTATAAGTTATCACTGTTTATGTTTAATAAATGTGCTTTAGATTTTGGCCTACATAAGCATAGAACAAACTCTACCCTTCTTACCCCTGGAAAGTAGGTTTCTATTGTACTTATTTATCTGTTCTATGAAGTAATTATTATTGGTATGGTGGTCTATACCTGCTTTCCTACTGCTTGGGTGTCAAAGGTAAGAGGTTACAAATTCAAGACCAATTTGCGCTATATTCTGAGTCCAAAAAAAGATTGGCATGCATAACCAGACTCTTGGTCTCAAAACAAAAATACTTTTTTTCTTTGTTTCCCTGATTGACATGTTAGCTTCATGAATACAGGGATTATAATAGTTCTATTCAGTTCTGGGATGAAATGTTGTATAATGTTCACTGGGTATTACTGGGAAGACTTATTTTTTCCTTTAGTAAGAATCAAATAAATTCAATAGAGTTTTGAGAAAGAGAGAGAGAGAAATGGAATCTTACACTACTTAGCCAAGTTAAAAATTCTTGGTTCATGATTTTGAGTACAAACATGGTATTGCTTTTGTCAGTGTGTAAATATGTCTTGTTTTCACATCATAAACGGAATGATGTCATGGAATAACTCCTCTGGATAGGTTATAACAATATAATTTAAAATGTATTATCCTTCTCTTATCGTATTGATTTCTCATGCTGAAAGTATTCCAAAACTGCAAGAGAAGCTAATTTCTCGCTAAGCAACAAAGGTCTCCAATTAAGTGTTAAGGCATTAGTCAGCTCAAACATGGATCTGCTATTTCAAAATAAACATATCCTACTCAATAGTGCTGAGTTTTCAGTACTAGGGTTTTATATGATGAAAATATCTCAGAAACAAAGATAGGGAACTACAATATTGACAGGAGCCAGAAATGAGACATCTGAGCAAATATCGACCCTGGAGTGTATCATCATTAGAAAAATAATCACTTTAACACCAAAGAAAATTGATTTTATAAAATGCATAAAGAAAAAAATTATGCTAAGATTGAAAAAACAGATAGACATCATTCCTCCTTCAGAATTCCAAAGCTTTTATCACAGAACCGTATCAGTGCTGACTCACATGTGAAGACTCTTACTCACATGGTTAAAATATTTTTTCAAAATCAGGCTCTGAGTATTTCTTTCATGAATACTGCATATAAATAATTTCCACTGACATATGTATCTCTACCAACTCCCCACTCTCTCAAATTCATGATCACATCTTTAATTATTATTCTTAAATGTGTGTGTGTGGGGGGGTAAGTCTGTGTGTGTGTGTGTGTGTGTGTGTGTGTGTGTGTGTGTATGTCTGCATGTGTCTGTGTTTAGGATTGACCACTTGGAGTTAGATAACTTTAGGGGATTTTCCTTGGAGAAGAGCTATTCCCCATATCTTACCAACAATTAATAGCTTATAGTTATTTATTTGGTAGTGGGGTCTTGTGATATTTCCTTGATCTATCTTGACATCCAGGTCTTGTTTAAGTAGCTGCCATTTTGAGACTTCATGGATGTATCTTCTCTGTCCTATCTAGAAGAAACTATCTCATAGCAGAGACAAACTGGAGGTCTGGTTTTTATTCCCAAAGTTCCACAATGTTCCCTGAGCATCAGATGTAAGGGTATCTTGCAAGTATATCAACAACACAGTCAGAGATTTTTTTCTGCATTTTGACTATTTATGGTTTCTGCTATAGTTTCCATCTGTTGTAAAAAGAAGCTTCTTTGATGAGAGTTGAGAGCTACCCTGATCTCTGGGTATAAGAATAAGTACTTCGATAGCAGTCCAGCATTATAATAGTTAAGGAAAGCAACAGTAGGAGGTTATCCTTTACTCTAGAGTTGATGACCTCACTAGCCATGGATACTTCTCCAGGTTTACAGTACCAGGCAAAGTATTCCCTTTTCTCAAAGGGGGCATTAATCCAATTACACAGTTCTTGGTTAACACTAAGATAAAAGTGCCACTGCGTCCATAGGGATATCTTGCCAGGATGTTCATTTTATGGTTCATAGTCTGTACTGCTAGATAGGTCTATCAGTTACTCTTCACTTTAGGCAAGTTGCATGACACTTTTACTGTGTTTCCAGGTTAGTTCCAGATTGATTCTTTTAAGTCTTATGACTTTAATGTGTGATGTCTTCAAAAACAAAGTTTTACTTTCTCTTCTGGGAGTCAGTCAAGGACAGTGGCTGTAGAGATGAAGCAAGCAGGCCTGCTTCTCATCCTGCCTGGCTCCCACATGGCTAGCTTAGCCCCAGAAATAAGAACACACAAACTGTATTCATTTAAACACTGCCTGGCCCATTAGTTTCAGCCTCTTATTGTCTAATTCTCACATCTTGATTAACCCATTTCTAATAATCTGTGTAGCACCACATAGTGGTGTCTTACCAGGAAAGATTCAGCATATCTGACCTGGTGGCTGGCTTCATGGAGACTGTCCCAGAGAGGAGAGGCATGGTGAATGCCTGAAACATCTGACTAACTTCCCTTCTTCCCAGCATTCTGTTCTGTCTATTCCACCTATCTAAATCCTGCCCTATCAAAAAGCCAAGGCAGTTTCTTTATTAACCAAGGAGTGTCCTCCCTCAAGTGGCAATAGATTATTTTGTTTTAGGAGTTTCTTAGACTCCATTGACTAACAACTTAAAGAGAAGTTTCTATAAGATGGTTCCAATTTTCTAGGGGGCATGGTTTTATTTAATTTGTGTAATAGTGATGTGATTTTATTTTAGATATTTATCTCTCCCTGTATTGTTTTATTTTGTTTTAACAAACAATGCTGGTGTTATTTGTTTCTCGTCTCACCATTTCTCTCTATTTTGCTCTCTCCCAGACTTTAAGTCTTTCTATTGTTATTTCCAGATCTCCTTTCACAGAAGTTTGCTTATATTTGAAATGCCCCTTGAGAAGTCCCGAATCAGTCCTTAGATTAGGTATGCAGCCGAAACTTCTCAACAGCCAATTTAAAGCCTGTCTTCACTTTTAAAAATATAATAGTGGAGAGAGGCCAATATAAAACAAAGAATTTTAATCTGATTTATTCCTCTGTTCTTCAAATCTATGCATGTTTAGGTTTGTAAATTCTAAACAAAGTATAACCTCCAAAAATGATTGTTTTTATTGTTTATAAAAGCATTATATTCTAAAGAAATCTTACATGTAAAATGTAGCCACAGTAAAAGAAAAAAATAACTCTTGTATGTTCTCAATCAGGTACATCAGCAGAAAGGTAGCCACAGCAAATGAAAGAATGCTTGTGCACCCTTAATCAGGTACATCAGCAGTTATTAAATTTTATTCCATTTTGCTCTTTTACAGAAAACATTCCACATAATTCCGGAGAAACACTGACACAGAAGCCCACGGAGTTCATTTTCTCCATCAGTAATGAATTAACTTTACTTCTAAGTGCTTTCAACTGATTAAATCTGGCCTAGTTAGAGAACCTAAATTCTGTTTCCTTCCCTAAAATAAAGTGGTTTTGGTTTTCAAACATATTTGTGAAATAATTTGACAGTAACATCTACCGTACCCTTTTAACACCAGGGTTCCAGAGTCTAGCCAGTTACCCTCTCAAAACAAACAAGAGGAAAAACATAAGGTAATCCACAATAAAAAAAAAAAAAAGTTTGGGGTTTCTACTTTCTATGTATTATGAAAAGTGCTTGAGTAAATATTTTTCTTTCAAGTTTCCCTGAGCCTTTTTTTTCTTTGTTTTGCATGAATGTTCACCTGAGCATATATATGCTGGTTAAGTAGAAAGCACTATGTAAATGTTCTGAGGAAATGTCAACAGGTTTTCCATGGGATTACAGCATTTCCAAACACCATCTCTGTAGGGGATGGCTGTGAAAGGCCCAATTTCTCTCCATCTACCTCTCACACATTTCTCTCTTTGATTTTACACAGCTAAGAAGTTCATGGGAGGTGTAGTTTGCACTTACTTGGTGGCTAATGGTGTTAGGTACCTTTTTCTGTGCTCATTTATGAATCTACTGATGTCTTTGTTTCTTTCGCCTAGCAGAGTAACAATGGGCTCACCAACCAAGTGGGGGAAATCCCTCATTTGTTCCACTTTCCATATGGTGTTTGAAGGAAGAGTAGTTGATGAGAACAGTTGCTAACTTTTTAAAAGTGTTTGGTAGAATTAATCAGGAAAGTTAAGATTAACACACACACACACACACACATATGTAAAGGTTTTCAGTTTGTTGATTTCTTCAGTTAGCATTTGGGTTTGTGTGTTTGCCTATTTGATTTATTTTGGTACCAACCTTGATTATTACGTCGTTTTATCTGCTTTAAATGAAGCCAATTTTATATTTCTACCATATTAGACAAAACCTTAGGTTGTTTTTTGTTATTTTTAAGTATGATTTCATAGTTATAAATATCTTTTACAACTCTACTTGACCAGAATTCAATTATTTTGCTATGTTGAGTTCAACCTTTTATTCTTTAAAAGGTATTTTCCAATCTTATGGTTTCTTCATCAACTTCTTGCTGCTTACCACACTTTTATTGAAGTAATTCTGAGAATTTGTCAATGAAAGTGTGGTAATAGTTAATACTTTCCTGGTCAATTGAGGTTTTACAATAAGAGAAAGTGTCAAAAGGTGTATTTATTCTGATCACAGTGGAATTAAATTTAAGCATTTTGTTCTTATTAATTTAACACCCCACATGAGGTTTTTTTGACATTTGAAATTCAGTATACTCACTGTTACCAAGTAGAATGCTCTTTGGAGGCTTGTCACACATTCTCTCAAGCACTTCTAGGAGGCTTTTCATTTCATTTGCTGAAAATATTACCTGAAAAATTTCCTTTTGCTCTTATTTTATGTTTCACAGTTCTGTCTTGAAATGTTCTATTTGATGAGGCATTTTAATGCTTCCAGCTACTTTATGTGACATCTCTACTTTGTTGAATACATTTATATTGGTTATTTAAAGTGGCCTAGCCCCATTAAAGTAGCTACATCTCTTTAAAAAGCTTGATGCTATTCTTTACATCCATCCTCACATGCTATCTTTCTTGAATATATGTTGTTTAGTTTAAATTGAGATATTTTAAAATGGTGTTTTATAGGATCTCTATTTGTCAATTTCTTTCATTTCTACATTGATAGTACCTGTTCAGTTGTATATTTAATTGCTACTGACTTTTCATCTCCTGCAATGTGTGGCCAGAGAACAATCAAACACCAGTATATATATATATATATATATATATATATATATATATATATATATATATGTGTGTGTGTGTGTGTGTGTGTGTGTGTGTGTGTGTGTGTGTGTGTGTGTAGTTACTTTCATCTGTTAGTCCATCTAGCTAGAGATTTTGATCATCGCAATCAACTCTTTGAGAAAAATCATTAAGTTCTTCATTTACCTTGGAACAGACAGGTGATCTGAGACTGCTGTTCGGTTTAGAAATTTATATCTCTTCCTTGAATCTTTTCTCCTTTCAAGTTTTAAATATTCTAGATTTATCACTTCGCATATATAGGTCCTCAAACTCTTCATTTGTATACCTACACTGAATACGAATTACTCCTGGATCATAGTACAGTATTGTGCAACTAGTAGATAGAAAAAGGTCATTTGGAGCTGGGCGGTGGTGGCACACTCCTTTAATCCCAGCACTCGGGAGGCAGAGGCAGGCGGATCTCTGTGAGTTCGAGACCAGCCTGGTCTACAAGAGCTAGTTCCAGGTCAGGCTCTGAAGCTGCAAAGAAACCCTGTCTCGAAAAAACCAAAAAAAAAAAAAAAAAAAAAAAGAAAAGAAAAAGGTCATTTGGAACTTCTCTTGCCAATAGTCCCCAGTCAGTGTCCATGCTTGTGAATTTGTGTTTCTGTGTCTATCTCACAACTGTTATTGAGAAGATTCAGTCTGGTGTATATGTACCATCTTCTCAGTCTCCAGCACTGAGAGCAGTTCCTGGACCCCTCAAGGTCTTTCTTCTGCAGTTTCTCTGTGTGTGCTTGTTTGCTTGTTTTCTACACCACCTTGTCATAAAATTAGACATTCTCTTTAAATAAAGGTAGTTTCCTAGTGCATCACGAAGGCTTAATTTTGTTTAAGTCTTTTGTGTCTGAGATGCAGTAGCTCTGTACTATTACCTAGAGTATAGGAAGGGGTTAACACTGAGTTTTCCTGGCTTGTCTATCCTAGTGTAGAAGCTCTGGCTGCAGAACCAGTGAACCATCATTGCATGGTAATCAGGTCAGTTTTCTTTGCCTGCCGTCATGAAATATGGTTAGAGGAGGAAGATAGAAGCTGACTCCTCTGCTCCACCTTTCCAGAATAAAGCTTCTGCACTGTGCACCAGCAGGTAGGAAGAGATGCTTAAGGCGAGATTCTTCTTAGGAGAAGTACCTCTAAACTTACAGCTGGCTAGGAGGGAGACGTCTCATCAATAACATGAAGCCCTTGTGCTTTCCATAAAGCAGACCTAGGGTTAAAAGAGTAGCCATATCTGAGAGATCAGAGATGTACGTTGTTCGTAACAATATTTAGTTGAATGAATATCTCCCTTTACTGTATCCAGAGGCTGCACTTTCAGAGACTGATGTTTCTAAAATAGATTTTTCCATTTACATGAAGGCTTGTTGAGGAAAGGACTTATTGCACTCTGGCCTCTCTCTCTCTCTCTCTCTCTCTTTCTCTCTCTCTCTCTCTCTCTCTCTCTCTCTCTCTCTCTCTCTCTCTCTCTTAGAATTCAATCTGAAAACTTGTTATTAATACAATATCTGTTCTCAGACCCCAATTATGAAGTTTATATCCTGGCATTGCAAATATGCAACTTTGAAAGTAGATTTTGTTAAATAGTAACTCCTCACAAAAGTTTGGTTCTATTGTATGCTATACAAGGTTATTCTTTAACACATCTCCCTAAAGCATATATGTTATATTAAATATATAACTTAGAAATAAGTAAAAAAGACACTATTCAATATTACATATACTCAGCACTATTACTATCAAGCATTATTTGTTACAGAGAGAAATAAAATATAGGTTCTGACTTGAAGGGACTTGTAGTCTAATAAAAAAAAAGTTCAAAGAGAAAATTTGAATAAAATATATGCTATGTATTGTCATTTTGAATATCAAAGACAGACATAGTAATAGAATACATAAAACAAAACACCAATAAACTTAAATGAAAGCCAATCAGATTTTAGAAGTTGATAATTTACTTGGATCAATTATTCAGTCGACATTTGTTATGTGTTTTGGAGACTCATCACACCCCATATCATTCCTTCCAAGTTTGAATCAACTGAAAACAAAACATAAAATCAGACAGATGGAGAGAAAAATGGAAATTTTATTGATGGGTTAGCTGGTACAAATTAAATATGTGGCCACAATCACACTTCAGTCACTTAACTGGTGGGCACCGAGAACTGATCGGTGCCATCTACCCACTTCGCACATGGTTGGAGACTGACGACAAGCTTAATGCATGAAAAAACAAAGAAGACAGAAATACGTGAGATTGATGTACAGGATGCTCCAGAACAGAAAGTCTAAGAGAGTAGGCATATTTATTCATCCGTTGAGTCTCTGCAATAAAATTGATTGGAAAGGTATATCAAGTTTAAATCTTGGTATCTGAGGTCATATATGTTTATCTTAGGGTCTGTGTGGTCAATAGTGGGGAATATAATCCCCAAATCCCTGACCTCAAGGAGCACAGAGTCTTGTGACACTCCTTCAAAACCTACCATCTTCCCTTTATACATGGGCACTGTTACAATCTGGTGACATCTGCTTATATTCCCTTACAACATTTAGTTTCCATAGTACTCATAATATTAACGTGTAACTAAAACCTGCATAACATAAAAGATATCTTCATTTCTAAGTTATCTTAAAATACCCTTCTTTGGTATAGAAATGAAGATTCTCATGGACAGAACAGTATTTTATTCTGTGCCCCCTTCCAGGATATTGTACTATGTAACATGTAATAAAAAATATCCCTATATATTACATTATTCTGTGTACTGACCATATGTCCCTCTATTTAAAATTAAACCTGCTACTTTCGTATAAGACAAAACATGATCTTGGTTTATCTCTAAACTGCCCATTATGTCTGGAGGGTTACAGTCTGATTTATGGTACTACAGTGAAGTTTTGAGTTCATCAACAACTCTTCACTTATATTTTATAGAGAGAGGGTATTTTGTTTCCATCTAAATTAAATCACAGGATCTCAGAAGCAAGTATGTTCTTTGCCTGTATGTTTTAAGGCCTGTGGACACTTATCATACTCCATAAATATTCTCAGATAATATTTATAGCAAATTTTACATGGAAGCAATTTCATCAGGGTCACTGTACCATGCAGATTTAAAGCTACATAAATTATAACAGCCACTCACTTTGTGATATTTTACCTAGAAAAATCTAAGGTCCAAAGCAACTTTCAGATTCCTCGAAAACATTCAGGAATGACCTAATGTCTTATCTAAGTCTCTGGATATAAAAGAAGACTATGAAAAATTCAAAGTAAAAGTACTCTTAGTTTGAATCTGTTTAATTGGGACATGTGTACTTCTGACCTCTGTTTAATTTTGGACTTTTATAAATCTTGCTTCCCTCACTTGTAGAACAGATATCATAACATTAATTATACCTAATCCCAACTAAGTTGAGTCATTTAGTTTATGTTCAATATTTCCTAGCTGGAAGAAATTGTAGAAGAAAGATAGAAAATAGAAAGTATGGGATGGACTTATCCACAATTTCAGGAGTTGTAAAATCCATGCAGGTAGATCTAAAAAAAAAATATTGAAAACATTGTACACAGAAAGAGGAGTAAGAAAAGGTGTCTGGAATGCCAAAGCCTAAACAAAAGTTTATGGACTTTGGATACTGGACTGAATTGTGACTGCCATTGTACCAAACCCTAAACAACTATGTACTCTCAGTTTAAAAGAAGGTTTTGTTGACAGGAATGTGGTTTCTTTGAAATCTAGATAAACAAAAAACTATTAGTGAGAAATATGCATGCTTCATCTGTATTGATTAAAAGAGGTTGTCTTAATCTTTTGGCAAGAAGGCAGACCTTGCTTTAATTTGTCAGGTCTATTCTCTCCCAAGAGGGTGACACATCACACTGTCAAATTAAGCAGCTTCTAGGATCACTCAGCCATCTCCCCCTTGCTACAATGTCATGATCCTGAGTTCAGCTCTGCTGTGAGTTGGCAATCAATGACCATTTCCTTTTAGGGGGAGACTTTTGGCTGCCTTTCATACATAGCCTTATTTCTAATTAACAAGTGGACATTTTTGCTTGCATAGCTATCTTTTTTAAATTGAGTAATCAGTTGCAGAGATATTGTTCAACTCAAATTGCTCTCACACTGCAGGGTTCCAGGAACCAAGAAGCTTAGAAGCAGGTCTGGGAATATCATCATTGTACAAGATATACTCAAAGCTGTGCTTTCTGTGTGGTTACCCACTGACCCCATGAGGTGGTACCTCTCAGTAATCACTATAGCACAACCCAAAAATATGAACACAGAAAGTCTCACTAAACCCTAGCCTAAGAGAAAAATATCAGGGATACAGCCACAACTGTATCTAGTTAAAACTATGGAGTCTAGTTAAAACTATGCTTCTGCTTTCTGTAGAAAAATTATATCTCCAATGTATTACATTGTCATAGAGTAAAACATTAGGAAGTACTGAATACTGGGAGGAACAAGAGGAGTCAAGGGAGAAAATAAAATATGAAAGCTTAAACTAGACATACTTAATATTAACAATAAACCTTGCCAAAGAGTACACATTTCCTTTTATTCCATATACTAATTGAAAAATGCATGACAGGGGTGACTGGGTTAAACTTAATAAGATAAATAAAGACTTTGGTATAGTCTATGGAATTAGTTTTGTTCTTTGAAATAATATATTTTACTTTGTGCCTGGACCCAGATTCCCCTTTGTCAAAGACCTGAAATAAAGAGTGCTTCTAACATATTCAAACAGAAAGTCTGGTACTTTCTGTTCAGCACGAATAACCTCATTATGGTAAACACTGTGCTTCTACTCACTGCAGTGGATGAACACAAGGACACACATTAATTTCCATCACGGTGACTTCCTACGGAACTATGATTTTATTTATAAGCACTATGAACAATCTCAATTTCCTATGTTTAAAAAAAAACACATCCTACAGATGATCTGAAAATTCAGTTTTCTCTATTACCAGCTTCATTCTCTGTGGCTCTGATTTGCTCCACAACTAAAGGTGGAATTTCCAGTATATGAAAAAAATAGGTTCTGTACAATATTTCACAGTATTTCTTTTTTTATGTTCTGCTAACACTACACAAGGCATCTAGGCTTAACTTGCAAAAAAAAAAAAAAAAGAAAGAAAAGAAAAAAGAAACAAAAAGAAAGAAAAGGGTGTCTGCATTGATTTAAATGCAAATATTTAACAACTGCAATTCTTATTCCTACACCTGAGAATGGTTACAGAAAGCAAGTATTCACAATTGAGTCATTACCTTTACAGAGTCTCATAGGACAATCTTCTGATCAATAGGTCTTCTTTGGATATTAAATAAGACTGAATTAAAATTACTTTAGGTAGAATGCAATAAGGTACAGTCTTGAGAAGGGGGCTTATATTTACTATAACTAGAGAATGTTTATATACTTTAAAATTAGAAACTGAAGTTTAAGATTTTCTCCTATTTTTGATGAGTTGCTGCTCAGATTTCTTGCTCCTCGGGGGTTGGATGTTATCCCTCAGTGTGTTTGTGCAGGTCTGTGCCTAAATCTCATACGGCAAAGACATGTTCTTGAAACTGATTGTAACAATAGATACCGAGAATGCAACAAAAGAAAACCCATTTAAAATTGGTTTGGTTGGATAAATGCAATATTATATTTTTTATGAACTACCTTCATTTCTACATAATTTTCCATGCAGTAAAATAATTGGAAATATAATTGTACATGTGACACTTCAGTTTATGTAAGTAGCACTTGATTGTATCATCAAAAGTCTGTTCATTTGGTTCTGTATACATCATTTTTTATAGGTTATTGCTCTTGTAGCAAGACCATCTGCTCTCAAATTTCAAAAATTGGAAGCAAAAATAGTAGCCATATTACAATGAGGAAAAATGCTCTACAAAGTGAAAATTAGAGAAATATAGAAACAGTAAAATTGTAGGGGCCCAAGTGAGGAGTGTCAGTAAATCCATCTTAGAAATTCTGTTATTTTTGTTGTCATTATTTTATATTCTAGTTGTTTGGTCATTTGCTTGTTTATTTTAAACATGGTGTCCCTGTAGCTTCGAACATTATCTTTAGCTCACAGAAATCCCCCTATTTCAGTCACTTGTGTGCTGTGATTACAGGCATGTACCAGTCTACTCAGATTTTAAAGTAATTTTATAATTAAGCAAAAATTATTCAGTTTTTACTGTGATAAGTATGATCCATTTTCATCTAAAAATGTTGCAACAATTATAAATATCCATTTAAAACTTTAGAGGCTGCAGCAAAATAATCCTTGACCCTTTTAATTTCCACAAGATAGTGCTTTTTAGTTTGGTCAGAAAAATCATGCTGAGTCAAAAATGGTAACTTCATTCATTGCAATGAATCACATTCCTTTGGCCACTGATTATGGGGATACTCTAATAATAACAGAACTCTATATCACAGGGAAAGATTTGTTCATATATTTCACTTCATCCTCTATGTATTTATTTAACATTTTTAAATATCCAATTAATCAGGTACTATGGCATTTTCTTGAGACATGATAGACAATTATGCTCTTCAGAGTTTTCTCTCATAATGATAAGACTACAGACTGCATGAACTCTCCTGAGATAGTCTTTGAGAGTTTAGAGAGGAAGAAAAATATACATTTTCATGTAAACAACAGAGAGTTCCGCGAGGATTTACCATGAGATCAAGGCTAGCCTGAGATGTACCGCAAATGTTTGTATAAAAACACAAAGACATAATTACTACACCAGTTTGGACCATCCCAGATGTAAGGAAGAGCTCATCTTTCCAAATACCCACACTAGCATTTTTCTTTTTTTTCATTATTTATTACCTTAGAAATAATACCAATCAAAATTCCCACTCCTCCCCTTCTCCCACTTTCCTCCCACTGCCCCACATGTCCTCCCCACTCTTCCCCCAGTCCTAAGAGAGGGCAAGGTACCATGCCCTGTGGGAGGACCAATGGGATTGAATTTAAGACCCAGATATCAAACCACATACCTACAAACACCTGATTTTTGACAAAGAAGCTAAAAATACAAAATAGAAAAAAATATATTCAACAAATTGTGCAGAAATAGCTGGATATGAGAAAATAATAATAAACTTTAAATGGAATAACAAAAACCCCAGGATAGCCAAAACAATCTTATACAATAAAGGAACTTCTGGAGGTATTACCATCCCTATCATACTACAAAAGCATTTGTTCAACTATGTTCATAGCAGCATTATTTGTAATAGCCAGAACATGGAAACAACCTAGATGCCCCTCAATGAAAGAATGGATAAAGAAAGTGTGGAATATATATACATTAGAGTACTACTCAGCGGTAAAAAAAAAAAAAAAAAAAAAATGACATCTTTAATTTTGCATTCAAATGGATGGAAATAGAAAACACTATCCTGAGTAAAGAAACCCAGACCCAAAAAGATGAATATGGTATGTACTCACTCATAAGTGGATTCTAGCCATAAATAAAGGTCATTGAGGCTATAATTCATGATCCTAGAGAAGCTAAATAGAAAGGAGAACTCAAAGAAAAACATCTAGTTATCCTCCTGGATATTGGAAGTAGACAAGATTGCCAGGCAAAAATTGGGAGCTTGGGGGTGGGTGTGGGATGGGGGTAAGGGGAGATGGGGAGAGAGAAGAGAGAAGGGGAGGATGGGGAGAGCTTGGGGGAATGGGACAGTTGGGATGGAGAAAGGGTGAAGATGGGAGCAGGGAAGTATATATCTTAATTAAGGGAGCCATTTTAGGGTTGGCGAGAAACTTGAGTCTAGAGGGGTTCCCAGGTGTCCAAAGAGATGTCCCTAGCTTTTTCCTTGGGCAGCTGAGGAGAGGGCATGGTCAACAATACAAAATGGCAGCCTGCAGTTTGGGAAAAGATCTTCACCACTTCCACATCAGACAGAGGACTGATCTCCAAAACATACAAAGAACCCAAGAAACATGACATCAAAGGAACAAATAATCCAATAAAAAAAATAGGTATAGATGTAAACAGAGAGCTCTCAACAGAGAAAGCTCAAAGGGCTGTAAGACACTTCAGGAAATGGACAACATCATAGCCATCAGAGAAATACAAATCAAAACAACTCTGAGATTCCCTCTTATACCTGTCAGAATGGGTAAGATTAAAAACACTGATGACAGCTTATGCTGGAAAGGATTTAGGATATGGGTAACACTTTTCCATTGTTGGTGGAATTAAAAACTTTTACTTCTTCTTTGGAAAACAGCATGGCAATTTCTCTGAAAATTAGGAAACAATCTACCTCAAGACCCACCAATCCCACTGTTGGGTATATACACAAAAAACATTGAATCATACCACTAAACATAGTCAACTATGTTCATAGCAGCATTATTTGTAATAGCCAGAACCTAGAACCAACCTAGATGCCCCTCAACCAAAATATGGATAAAGAAAATGTAGTGTATTTATATAATGTAGTATTACACAGCTTAAAAAATAATAACATCTTGTAATTTGCAGGCAATTGGATTGATCTAGAAAAAAACATATTGAGTGAGTTAACTCAGATCCAGAAAGACAAATATAATATGTATTCACTTATAAGACATGAATCAAAAAAACCAACCTACAGGCCACAACCCCGGAGAAACTAGACAACAAAAATGATCCTAAGAGAGACATAACATGGATCTACATAGGAAAGTCAAAAAGACAAGATTTCCTGAGTAAATTGGAAGTATGGAGGTAATGGGAGAGGGTATAAGGAAAAGGGGAGGATGAGAGGGAACAGCAGAAAAATGTATAGCTCAATAAAAACAATTTTAAAATCCCTGGGAGTCCTGATCTTTTCTGAAGGACAATGAAGGACTAGTGCATCTGGGCAGGGGGTAAGTGGCTAGCAGGAGAGGAAGAAGGAGAGGTTCTGGTTGGGATGTTTTGTTTAGGAGAAGAATAAAGAAAACAGAAGTCAACCTACCTTAGCCTACAAATGCATCAATTCTGCAGAAAAACAATGCAGGAGCCTTCTCTAATTTAAGTCAGCAGATGAAAGAATTGGGAGCCTGAGAAGGTGGCTCAGTGAGTAAACTGTGTGCATGCAGAAGCATGAGAACCTCAGTTCAGATCTCCAGCTCCCAAATTACAAGCTAGATATGAGAGGCAGGCAGATAGAGAAGGAGCTGTGGGCTGTGTCCTGCCACCCCGGCGAGATAATGACATGTTGTCTCTATCCTGATATAAACATACCAGAAAAAAGATAGCAAGATGAGGATGAAAACATTTATAAAATTGTCCAATGATGTGTGTTATCTGACTATGTTTTTAAAAAATGACAGCAGAAATAGAAGGAATCCTTCAATAGACAATAAGCAAGTACGAGAGGTCATACAGAATTTTGTAAACTACTCACTGTCCTAGATGATGGTTTAGTGTCACATACAGCCACATGATTAGATGTGAAAAATAAAGAATACCCTAGACATTGCACAAGATTACCAACACAGTCATCATCTTCATGGCTATTTTTTTAAACTACCAAAGTAAAGCTTCATATTTAGTGTAAGTGTATGTGTACATAATGGTAGAGGAAGTTGGTAAAGAAAAGTACATGTCAGGAAACATGAGAGTACTTACTGAAGAGTGATCTTAAGGAAGAAGCATAGAAAGCATAAAACAAGGAGGGAAGGGTACACATTGAATTTTGTTAACAATATGCCATGCAATTTGAAATGTCATCAAATCTCTTCAGTTCATGTGAGGCTCTCCTCAAGACAAAAGAGCCTAAAGTAAAGCAATGAGATACACATTCACTTATAGGATGTATTACAGATCACTGTGATGCCTCAGATCACTAAAGTTCCTGTAGTCCATGGCAATTTCAAGATCTAAGAAGCAAGAAAATATTCAATGACCCATTGTCCCATGTAAAAACAATTTTAACACTCATTGAATGCTATTGACTCAGGGACAAGGGATAAGGGACTGATATTAGATAATCATATAGACTTTGATAAGAACTTGAAAATGGACAAAACTGAAATATTCAATTAATTTATAATAGTCATTTAGTGTGAATCAGTTGGAGGAAAGAAAGAGTTCTGGGAAAATTTAACATTTTTGAAATTTGAGCATGTAGATTAAACTTCAGGGGAAAATCAGAATTTACATGAAAAAGCTGTATTTTAAGAGGGTACGGAGCATGTGGGAAAAGTCAAAAGCATTGACAATTTGAAGGTAGGCAAGAGATTGGACTCTAGAGGGGTTCCCAGGTGTCCAAGGAGATGTCCCCTGCTTGCTCCTTGAGCAGCTGAGGAGAGGGGGCCTGATATGGCCCTTTACTATAGCCACACTGATGATTATCTTGCATATCACCATAGAACCTTCATCTGATGTTGGATGGAGATAGAGAGAGAAAAACCCACATTGGAGCACTGGACTGAGCTCCCAAGGTCCAAATGAGGAGGAGAAGGAGGGAGAACATGAGCAAGGAAGTCAGGACCATGAGAGGTGCGTCCATTCACCGAGACAATCGGACTGATCTAATGGGAGCTCACCAAGGCCAACTGGACTGGGACTGATGGAGCATGTGATCAAATCAGACTCTCTAAACGTGGCTGACAAGGAGGGCTGACTGAGAAGCCAAGGACAATGGCACTGGGTTTTGATTCTACTGTACGTACTGGTTTTGTGGGAACCTAGTCTGCTTGGATGCTCACCTTCCTAGACCTGGATAGATGGAGGAGGAACTTGAACTTCCTACAGGGCAGGGAACCCTGACTGCTCCTTGGACTGGAGAGGTAGGGGGAGGAGTTATGGGAGAAAGAAAGGGAAATGGGAGGAGGGGAGGAGGTGAAAATTTGTAAAATTATATAATTAAATATAAAAGGAAAAAATTCTTAAAGTGTGAATATTGCGGAAAAGGGTGTGTTACATATTATTGATGCTATGGAAGTAAAAGAAAAATGTCACTTTTGAATTTAGATTTTGCAAATTTTTCAACCTAGAAAACATGCTAACAGATAAAACCAATCCTGATGTCAGTAATGAAATCAGTCTTCCATGACTGGAGACTCCATGAAATAAGACTGTGAAGACAAGAGCAAAATGATGTAGCTGAAAGAAAAGTAGCAAGTATTTATTTCCAATTCTGTTAAATTTGGGAATATTTTACTTACATTAGTTAGCATATCAAGGAGGTAACTAAAGTGTCTATAGTAGAGACCTATCAAGTGTTTATAATAGAAGAAATGCTAAATTTTGGATGTTGGAAAACACTGACCATGAAGTACATGAAGTACATTGTGTTGCTATAGTTGTTATTTAAGCAAAGGCATTTTCCCACGGGTATTGTTATTTCAGCCCCTATTATCAACAGTGACTAAGAAAATAGTGTTTATTTTTCTATACTAAACTTTTATGGGTTTGTACTTGAATGTGTGTTTAAGAATCAAGAAATCCCCTTAGCTTAATGCTAGAAAACATCTGGCTATAAAAAAAAAGACATGTTTGGTCAAAGAATTCTAACAAAGACAGGCAAAAAGTTTAAGAAAAAAAAAGTTGGAAAAAAATAGAAGTCAACAGTCAACAAGTGAGAATATTCCTATTATTTTCATATAGGGAGTGTTTTTTTTTTCCTTTGTGTGTGACAATGTATAATAGTGATTCTCCAAGCGGTACCCAGATGAGCACCATTGACGACACTTAGGAATCTAATTATTTCTGAGCCCGACCTCTATTTCACTCACAATTTCAGAGAAGCATTCCAGGTGTCTGTTTCAATGTGTGTTCCTCCTAAATCTTACCTACTATCACCTTTAACAATTAATGGTGGTTTAGAAGGTGCATTAATTAGTGTTATATTGTGTCACAGAATGATAGCAGACTGAGAAAAAAAATTGGTAAACTTATATGGATCTTAGGTACAAACCCTTGGAATAGCAATGGTTTCCTGCATGCAAAATACGCTAGGGTAATGGTGGAACAAAACTTGAAGGAGTAACCAACCAATATGGGATTTGACTTGAGGCCAACTGCACAAGATGGGACCTATAGACAACACTATTGGGGTGGTATATGAACAAGAAACAGAGACTATATAGGAACCTAGGGTAAAAACAAGTACAACTGTTCTATAAAATATATAGTAATAAAATAACTCCTAATGACATTCGGCTCTACTCATAGATCAGTGACTCTCTCAGCCATTGGAGAAGTTTCCTCCTGCTGCTGATATGAACAAATACATAGACCCACAGTTTGATACTATACAGAGAGTAAAAGACATTGAAACACTCAACCCAAATGGCTGTGCTCCATTGAATTCTTCCCGGGGTTATGATAAGAACGTTGTGGAAGAGGAGGCAGAAAGAGTGTGATAACCAGAGGACATGAAGACACCAAGAAAACAAGGCCCTCTAAATTTAATATGATCAAAGCTGACATGAACTTCCAAAAACTGATGAGTGTGCACAAGATTGATATGGGGCTTCACAGGGTACTTTGCATATATATTATGACTTCCAGTTTAAGAGTTTTTATAAATGGATGAGTGGCTCGCTGTTTCTTATATCCTCTTTTGGAAACTTTTCCTTCTTTTTGTCCAATTCCAGGGTGTTAGTTAGTTTTCATTGTATTATATTATATAAATTAAATTATATTATTATATTATAATATATGTACTTCAGAAGCCTCTTTATTTTCTAATAAGAGATTTAAAGGGACTGGATATGTATGAGAGGGGAGGTGGGGAGGAGCTGGTAGGAACAGAGGAAGAGAATATTATGATTAGAATATACTTTGTGACAAAGGAGTTTGTTTTTATTAAAAGGGGCAAAGACAAAAAAATAACAAAGTTATTTCATGAAAGTTTGTTCAGAATTTGCATTCTGTATTTGACTTTTGATTGGCATTAGTACTGACCTTTTAGATTTTTGAGGTTCACAGCACATATGCTATTAATCTAGTACAGATTTTTGACCTCATCATTGACAGAAAGTTGGCATTTCTGATACTCAAAGACATGACTATCTGACCTTTTGCACTGCAACAGTTGTCATGATTGGCAGGTCTTGGCCTCTCTTTTTAAAGGATATGGCACTTGGCACCTTCTGTTCATATAAAGCAACATCATCCTGTCTGCTACAGGTTGAGCAATGACAGACTGCCCCATCTGGTGATATCCTGAGATTCTGCTGTTTCAATGAGTCCATGGATGGCTATCAGCTTCTTGATAGTGACAGACATTATATAGGTTGGCAACTGCCATTCTGATGCTCTTAGCTTTTATGGATACTGCATTGACAGCCAAGCCTTTTTCTTAGAGAGTGGCAAAAGTTGATTGCATCTTGGCAAGGAAATCACATTGAAATTCTTCATCTGACTACACGGGTCTCATTAGCAGAGGAATCTTGCTAAGAATATAAGGCAGAAAGAAGCAATGTGGGCTGCAATGCCTTCATTCACTGTGAATACAAATATAATAAAATATAGGGTAACGTCCATATTCTGAGATAGCCATATTCATAATATGGTTCTTAGGTCATTTTGGACAAATGTGTGTGTGTGTGTGTGTGTGTGTGTGTGTGTGTGTTTGTGTGTGTGTGTGCCAACAAATGACCAACACTCAGCTCTTGTCTTAGAGAAATGACCAAATGCACTTATTTGCTATAATCTGGAATTTGAGCTTGAGGTAAACAGCATCCAACTCTAACTTTCAATGTTTTTAACCAATTCAACTTGAAAACATGCCCAGATGTTTCACAAGAGGAAAAAGAAGATTTCTGTGTGTTTGATGTAACACTCTGGGGCCAAGTTTTTTATCTCAAGAATAAGATTTGAATCTCTGAATATTATACCATCTTAAGACATTCTCTTTTAAAACTTAGTATCCTCTCACAATGAAAATAATCAAGCCTTGCTTTTGTAGCAATTATTATGAAAAGCATATGAAGCTAAAAATTCAATTTCAACTCAAATCATAAAAGTCTTTATGCTCAAAACCAACTCCATTGATTTTCCTTTTAGGTTCAACTCATCCACAACTCAACTGGAAATGTCCTCATTGGGAATCTCATACCCACAACATTATGAGAGCTATGCTTCCATAAAATTCATTGCCAAAATTAACTCCTTAAATTGCCAAAAAAATCAATCTGAAGTGTGCATATGTGGAGTGGTGGAGTTGTGGGGATTCAGAATTCCATCCGGCACAATTTCACAGGTATACAAATATAACACATTGAGCAGTTGTACAAATAGCATTGTAGTTTGCAGAGGAACATAAATAAAGAGAGTTGCCAAAAAAAAAAACCTGCCCTGTTATCAGTGGTCCTTAAGTTTGCTGCATGTAATGAATCACTTGAGAATCTGCTGAAGATCCTGTTACCAGTTCACAACTCCATCAAAAAAACACAGCCTTTCATGACAAAAGTCAGGTATTGGGGACTCCCTGTATTGTCAATATTAGAATGCTTTTATAAGTAACTATATGAATATACTACTAAACGAGTTTGAAATGTAGATGTCAGGAGAAGAGGGGCCAAGAAGACAAATTTTCTAAAGGATACAGATATTCTCCATAAAAAGATATTGTGTTGCCAAATTATCAAATTAGTATTATCATTTCAATCACCAAATTAAACCCAAGCATGTTTTTTTTTTCCTGGACCACTGAAATGTTTTCACCAGTTAACCTATATCTGCCATCTTTATAGATGGTCCTGCAAACTTACTCTTGCTTTGCCACACCCTTATCGTGTTTCATCTCCATTTAAACTGTAAGTGACTTCTGTATCCTAAAGCATCTTTGAGATGTCCGCACTCACCCTATTAATTATTCTTAAGAGAACTGAACACTGTACTGACCATAGAAGGTCCTGAATACAATGTATTCATACCCTCTAGAATACTCAATAATCTAACCTTCTCAGCTACACCTTGAGGGAATATCTTTTCTTTCGTATATTTATTTTATAAGGAGAAAAGAGAGATGAATGTTTATGGGGTGATTTTTTAAGAATTATAGAAATACAATAGGTTCAACTGAAGCTAAACAAATGAATCCTGGTCTAGGGACTGCACTAGCAATCTTCCAGGCTATTATTAATTTCCTTCATTCATCCAAATTCCTCCTGCACACATTTTCAGGTATAAATCCATTCTGGTGGGATTTTGTATATTTCTGCTTCTGTCCATATCATGTTCTCTCCTTCAATCTCTTCTTCATTTACTATGAACACTTATTTGTGGCCTGACTCTACAAATGAATTGTCCCCAGCACAATTAATAATCAATAAATAGCCACTCTTCAAGATCTCATGGCACTAGAGACAGATGAAATCCAGTTCCCTTCAGTTACTTCCCTAATAAGCCACTACAAAAGACATGACTTGGATGTCTCAATGAATGACTGATGATAATATGAGTCAAGGAACTAGCTACATAATATGATTGTGACATTGCACCTCCCCTTTAATTAATTCCTTCATCAAAATCCCTGAAAAGTAAGCAATTCACTCTTTTCACTCGTATTAATTTATTAATGATACAATTTGGAGCCATGTGTATCAGTCCTTATTGGGAGCTACTGAGTACCAGCCTCAGCCCTCTCTCAGGGTTTAGAACAGGACTTCTATGACAAGCAAAAACTGGCTTGTGAACCGGATCTGAGGGGTAGAACACACTATCTGACTCAGACATGTTTTCTCTGTAGGTTTCTTTATTCCTGGGGGAAGACAAAAAGGAGAGAAGAAGAAGAAGCATAAGTACATGAGGTATAAGACATAAGGGCAAGGCATCAGACATAAGGGACGAGGGTAACGGGCTAAGGGTAAGGGATAAGGGTAAAAAAGGACTCGGGTAAAAAGAGAGAGGGTGTTCTCCACAAAGCTTTCAGTTTATATAGCCATATAGACAAGTTAGCAATCTCATAGGCAGCAACAATAGCATCAAGCATGCATTTTCAGAGCCTCAAGAAGCCGGTAGATCTGGCAAGGAGGCACCTTATGTCCCAGAGGGGGCGTGGCTGCGAAGTACCAAGAACACAACCTTGGTACTTATACTAACCTACGGGCTTGATTTGCATTAGTATCTATTTGATTGAGTTATAAAAAAAAATCTCTTCTGGGGACCTTGCCTTTGACTCCTACTGGGCCCAGGCAAGAATTTTTCTCTCCAAAGCTAGTTTTAGCAACTCAGGCCTTTTTGCTATATAAACAGTTAATTTCCAGGGCTGTAATCCTATGTTAATTGAAATCAAGGTAAGGGTAAATTCAGAATATCAGTAGCCTGTTAAGTCAGAAGAGACCAGTAGATTTCATCTTCCTGAGTCTGCCGGACATATTACCTCCTGTATGAGGCTCTTTTCTTATCAGTGACTACTGTCAATAAAGAAAGTTTGTGTGTGTGTGTGTGGAGGGGTATTTTTATGTAGATTTTGGCTATGAGAACAAAGGCTTGAATGAATCCTTTTTTCACCATGGCTTCATGTGTCCTGCATGAAAAGCCAGATTTATCCACTCCTGGGATACCATAGAAGGGAGAAATGCCATGATTTCACAAGATTTCTACACAATGGACAGTGACTTATCCAAAGGACAGGTGTGCCCTTAGCTCTGCAAATACAGGTTACTCCAAGTGAAGTTTATGTATACAGTTTTCGTGAATAGTCCAATAGATTTGTCAGCTTTACGTTTACTGTATAATACTTGTGGGTTCAGAGAAAATCCTTTCTGTATATACTGAAAAACTGTGATGCTAGAACCTTTCAGTTCTCATGTATTCCACACGATCAATAGTGTAATTTTTTTCTCAAATGGCTATTGTCATGAATCACAAATAATAGAAAGCCTGTAGACATTGACAAATAACAAAAGGGAAGGTAAGAAAAGGCTCAAAAGTTAAAACATGTGGGATAGAAACAGAAAAACAGTGATAAGTTAGCTACTTTTGTATTTATCAGTACCTGCTTGTGCAAAAGCATGATTTTGCATTGGAGACATTTTTTAATTGTCTAGCCTATTTTATAATTACCAGGGTCAGTGGAGGTATCGTCATAAAAATAGATTCAAAGAGAGTATTAACAGTTGGCAGAATATTAGAAAATAAACAAGCATGCCCTGTTTCAAGAGAAGTGGTTCCCGGTTTCACCTCCACATGGGGAGAAATAAATTAGTTTCCTAATATCCTGAAGTGATTTGGTCAAGACTGAACACAATTAATTACAAGACTCAAAGAAGAATGTGGGACTATTGCCTAGAATTAACTTCTTGATATAAACACTGAAATACTTTTTGATTATAAAATGAAATTATAGCCATTTCCAATCCTAAATAATTCTGGCCAAATAGATTTTGCATGTGATATTTATGAATCCTGTACTCTATTTGGTAAGACTTCCCCAAAGACTCATTATAGCTGTTTTATGTGTATTTTTCCCAGCCTTGCACTTTCATTAACTGGAAGGGAGAGAACAAAACCCACTTACAATGCCACCAGTCCCATGCCAGAGCCCTTGTTTGGCTGTTGTCTTCCTAATGAATTATATGTATTATAAACAAGCCGTACAAGCCAACCCAAGGCTTTCATTAATTTTTCATTAATGAAATGCACCACTTAGCTTGTTTGACATTTAAGCAGGCCACATAAATTTAAAATAGAGGTCACTATGTAAAAAGCATTTGCAAATATTACTAAAAGAACATGCTAGCAGCTGCTTCACCTCTTAACTCAAATCTGCCCCAAATCATGTTCAGATTTACCACCAGCAGATTAATACAACAGCAGAACAAGCAAAGAATATTGTAATCAGTTGCTAAGGGCTAACGTGAAATTCGGTTGTATATTCTACATTTAAAGAACATCATTTCTGGCCGGGCGGTGGTGGCGCACGCCTTTAATCCCAGCACTCGGAAGGCAGAGGCAGGCGGATCTCTGAGTTCGAGGCCAGCCTGGTCTACAAGAGCTAGTTCTAGGACAGGCTCTAGAAACTACAGGGAAACCCTGTCTCGAAAAAAAAAAAGAGCATCGTTTCTTCTTAATAGTTTCAATTCTTTTTGGGTACCAAATGGATCAATGGGCAGAGAGTGCTGTGAAGGTGCTTTGATCCAGGATTATCTTTGTATAAGGTTTCTAATATGTCCTTCAAGTTTCAAATAATTATGTGAATAAGGTAACAGCAGAAAAATACACCAAGCTATTGCTTTAAACCACTCTGAAAACAGAGATACTAAATGCTTGTAAGAACTGAAAAACCTAAAATTTACATGCCAAAAAAATCCCTAGAAAGTTAAAAATAAGGTTTGAGATAGAAGGCTTTGAAAAAAACTATCTTATTTTCCTTCCTGCTTGAAGAACCTGGAGATAATGCTCACTTGATTCATAGGAATCCAAGAGCTACTGGAGCCACACTAGTTCAGCAGTTGTGACCCTGTGGGTTGTGACCCCTTTCCCAGGGTCAATTGACCCTTTCACAAGGGTCACCTAAGACCATCAGGAAAACACAGATATTTACATTATGATTCACAAAATTATAGTTATGAAGTAACAATAATAATAATCGATGGTTGGGGTTTACCACAATATGAGAAACTCTATTAAAAGGTCGCAACACTAGGAATGTTGAGAACCATTGCTCTAAACTCTTTCAGATGAGACAGGATTGTTCCTGATTTCTGTCAAATAGAGCTTCATAAATATGGAATTTATGTTAGCTAGGGTACAGCACTTCTACGCTCAGCAAGGAAGAAACCTACAAAAAATTATTTTTCTTTTTCTTTCTTTAAATAAATGTGGAACTTGGGATCTAGCTGAGTGGTAGAGGATATTCCTGGAATGTAGTAAGACCCTGCTTGGTATCAAACTGCCTAACTGAATAAAATGAAAGCAAAAACTATAAGTGATATTTACATTTTGTCCAAAGTGTTCAGGAGGATATGCACATCTGCATTTCTCAGATATGTATGATATTTATTGTCTGTGTCACATATTGAGTTAAGCCTAGATACAATGCTGTGTATTAACCATTCCTAACCCCAGAGAGTTCACATTGGCAATAGCAACAAATGGGATCAGACTACGTTAGTGAGATTGGGTAGAATAGAATAGAAGAAAAAATATCATATTTCAATCCTGCTCCCTCATACTGTAAGATTAAACTAAATCCACTTCTTGTCATAAAGTAGCTGTTGGCTGTCACCTCTTTGAAAGGTTCTCAATTTAATCACATTTCAACAAATCCAAGACATGGGAAAAGTTGTTCCCAGACGTACTAGCACACTTCTTCACAAACTCTTTTCATAATAAATAAAGGAAGTGAGGGTGACCAATCCTCATCTGAAAGGAGCGATAGCCCTCTTGTATTCTATTGTGAGCGCTGTGATTGAGCTGTACTTTTCATTTTCCTTATACTCTGATCATCACTCTTCCATCCTGGGACTGGGTCTTTTTTCCAGAGATTCTCCAGGGATCCATATTGACTTTCTTCCCTCTTTCCATCCGTCACCATTCACATATTGACTTGGAGTTTATTACCTCACCTCCACACACTATTCAGAAATACAATTTTGAAGAAACCCTCATTTCCCTAGCCTATTCTTTCCTTTCCTTTTCGGGAGAAGAAGACAAAATGTATTTTGTGTTGAGTAATTTTCTACAGCGTTTAGTGCACCAGACCTGATGACAACTGCACCAAATCTGCTGTGAAGCAATGGCAGAAAGGAGAGAACACAGACTAAGTTAGGTGTGTACTGATGATACTACCAAGAGGGATGTCGTTTAAATACAGACCTTGGAGCAGGGCTTCATAAAGCCCTGGCCTTTTGCTTAAATTTCTCTGCGCCATCTAGTAATTTTTCTCATGCCACAGGATAGTTGAGAGACATGTAGCTTGTTTTCTAATTTAGAGAAAGAAAAAAAGACACACCACACACACACAGAGAGACAGACAGACAGACAGACAGAGACAGAGACAGAGAGACAGAGAAGGAAAGAGAGACAGAGAATCAGCTTTTAGACTACTTGGGTCCTTTCCAATCACTTTTCTTCTTACCTAACTTATTGTTCTCATGTGGATTTTTGTTAACGAAGTCTTACTCTTGATCCTTGTACTTATTTCCCCAATGCCCTCTATTTAAATAATAATCCATGCCATCATCAAAGAAAATATGGTATACATTTCTTTATATGTGAATGTTAGCAGTAGTCTTTGATCAACAGGATACAATTCATATAACAAAAGAGGTTAGTTATAGATAAGGGACTAGGAATATTGGAAGGATCTCTCTAAGAGGGGAAAGAGATTAGAGAGTGGTGTGTGGATGGGGGATCAAATGGGAAGTGAAGAGTGGGAGGATAAGGGAGGGAATATGTTGTAGGAGGCTGCTAGCTTGTTTCCCTGTCACGTAGACTCCCAAAATAACCACACAGAAACTGTATTAATTAAATCATTGCTTGGTCTATTAGCTCTAACTTCTTACTGGCTAGATTTTACACCTTAATTTAACCCATTTCCATTAATCTGTGTATATCCACATGGTTGTGGCTTACCAGAAAAGTTCACCATGTGACTCTGGCAGAGGCTCCATGGGAGATCTTTTTTCTCACTTTGTTTCGTCTGGGCATATATTTGTTTTAATCTTACAGGACTTTTGGTTATGTATTATTATTTCTGGTATACATTTGTGGGGTTTTGTGTGCAAATGTGTGCCTCATATCTATATATGTTTCTTGTGTATTTTCTTTGAATCTTTTGCTTATTTATTTATTTGCTGTTTGTTTGGTTTGTCCTATTCTGAGTTTTAAGGTTTTTTTTTTTTAATTTTATCTTACCATATATTTAGATGCCTTTTTGTGGTCTAATGAGAGAGAAAAAAACACATGTATATTTGGGTAAGTGAAGAGATAGGGAGGATCTGGGAGTTGGGGAAGAGAAAAACATAATTAGAATATATTATTTCAAGGAAAATCTATTACAAGCAATAAACACACACATATGGGGAGAGTGGGGAGTGGGACAGAGAGAAAGATTCTTCTTCAAATATGCATATTTTCTTCACGTCATATAACTAGCTTCTTTATGTGACCCTTATTCTCCATCCACACTCTAAAAGCAGATGCACTAGTCATAACAGCATAAAAAGGAACCGGAAAAGGAAGAAATTTGAGTTTATCATGTTCTTATATTATTGCATATATCTGGAAAAACCACAGACCAAATATATATATATATATGTATGTATATATATATATACATATATATATACACAAATATTGTACATAATTGCTAGATTGTATATATCATAATTCCTTCTCTATGATTTTACCTCCTGACCAACATTTTTCAGATTGTCTTTATTCACTACTAAATATTTTTCCCTATAGTATAACAATGTATTTCTAATATCAAAGAATGCTATAATCTCTCTGAAAGTACAGGTTTAGTTTATTTGTTTTCAATAGAACAGTATGGTTATTTGCAAATTTGAGAAATTGCAAACAGCACTTATACAAGCAGGTCTAGCCTCAAGTACAGGAAATCTCCAAATGGCCACATCCTGCAAGAAGAATGGTTTCCTTTCCCTAGCAGCTCTCAACTGTCAGAGCTCCATAGCAATTTTCCATCTATGTTATAATTTTGGCTAGCTTAATCTGGTCCAGGTAACCACAGAAGCATGAGCTCATAAGTAAAATAGCCAAGTTGTTCATACCCACAAGACAGCATTTAATGCCAGTTATCCCCGTTCTTTAGCTCTAAGGCGGCTCTTTCTGTCACTTCTTTTGTAATACTCCCTTGACAAAGGAGGTGTGATGAAAAGGGTGTCCTATTTAGGACTGAGAACTTGGTCTCTTATTCTCAGTACTTTGACCAATTATGTGTCTCTGTATTTACATCTTCCTACTACAAATATAAATGTTTCTGATGATGGCTGAAAGCAGCCCTGGTTTAAGTATAAGCATAAATTTTTAGAAGGCAATTTGATAGCATGATCATTCAGCAAAATAATAATCAAGGTTCCAACACAAGGGTTTATGACCTTCTTGTCACAGATTTTTTTTCCCCAGAATTACAGAACAAAAAAAATGAGACTACCCCTATGGACTAGGTTTCAAATATAATCACAACTTTGTACACAGAACAATCATGTCACTATTGCATCAGTGGGCACATAGTTTTTGTCAAGCTGATTTTGTAACATATATGGTTCAGGGTTCAGTGCTGAGCAATGTGACTGTTGTCTTTTCCTCTCCCAGCAGAGCCTTCACAGAGTCCTCTGAACTATGTCAGTGGCCAACGGGGAGAAAGTTTCCCATTGTGTTTGAGATTGAGTTTTCAATAGCCTGAAGGCAAAGCATGGGGTATTCCGCAATAGGGCCTTATCATTTAACTATGGTGGACAGCTAGGTGTGACTGCCACAGCTTTGCTGTTTTGGAGACATTTTGGACTCCTCCAATAACTCTTATGGAGGTATTCTGTCTCTCTCTGTCTTGCAGTGTAACAAATTCAATAGCTCATGACATCTACAAGAGACACTCTCTGCCACAAAAAAGATTAGAAATCTTTTTTTTTTCTTTTTGGTGTTGCTGCTGCTACTTTTAGGAAATATCTTAACTGGTGAATTTCCATGACTATTTTTTAATCTGTGCGTAGCTGTATATAAACTGATTACTATCCCTTTTCTCAGTCATGTATCAGCCTTTACTACTGTTTAATTCTTTAACCCTCAGCATCACCTCTTTTCTTCGGTATCACATGTATTCTACTCTGTATCCAATTATATGTTCCAACTGACCTGTGAGATAGAAGGTTTCCATAGCCTTTTCAGATGCTCTTCCTTTTAGGAAACCCTCCCCTTTGCATCCCCCCTCATTTCCCTCTGTACTTCCATGCACCTCCTTCCTTAAGTCTTTTGGCCCCAACCATCCCATTCTCCCATTTTACCAAGATTTCACGACCTTACCCTGAACCTGTTCCCAAAGCTTCTTAGCAATTTCTTGCTTCTACTTGGTGCTCTAAGTTAAATACACAAAGAGGAAAAACTTGAAGCTAGGTTCTGTGTAGGGTAGAATACATCTTTATGGGACTGAGTTATTTTACTCAACATACTGTTTCCAGTTCAGTTATTGTGCCTGCAAATTTTATGTCTTCGTTTTTCTTTACAGCTGAGTAAAGAAAAGCGTGGCATTTGTGTGCAACAGTTTCCTTGTCTATTTATCTACTGATGGACAACCAAGTTGATTCAATTCCATATTCATTGTGGAAAGAGTGGAAATAAATATGAATGTAAATGTTAGGAGATGAAGTTCCTTGGAGATTTGTTCAGAAGTGGTGTATCTGAGTAATAAGGCAGTTCTATTTCTAGTCTTTGAGAAATCTCCAGGCTGATTCTAAAAGGAATTAATACACATTGTTCAGTAATAATTATGAATATAATGGCCTCAGTTCTCCAATCTATCACAAAGGTAATCCTGCTGCCTTTGGTCGCCTAGATGGTAACACTTGGGAAGCCTGGTGAGGTTGTCATAAGTGGAGAACCATTATCTATCACACTGAGGCATTTTATTTACTAGAAGGAAAACAAATTTACCAACAGGGCTGATGTCACTCAGAATATTGGAGCCAAATATGCAACACATTCATTTTTGTAGAGAATCCTTCCAATGAGACATGAAGGAGGTTGGCTAAAAATATTTCATTTTAATGAAGCTCTGTAACATAGAATTTATTAAAATTCAACTCATTTCTTAATTAAGTCACATCAGTAAAATATATGCAAATTTATGGGCTTTCAATGAGTTTGGCAGTAGAGGTCTGATACATCATTTGTATAAGCAACAGAGATGTGGACACACCTTTCATCTCAGTCTGATCGTTGGGCTGAATGACGTTAGATGAAAGGCTTGGCCTTTGGACATCATGTAAATGAAGTGAGGCAGCAGAATGGGAAAGTAAGGTAAGTCAGACCATAGACAGAAATAGCTTGAACAATTGCAGGAGGGCTTTCAGAGACTCCTTTAGATGGTTATTTCCTAAAAGTGAGTAATTCAGCTTGAACAAATCTATAAATGACATTTTGAGAATCTACATGCACATAAGAAATGATTGAAACAACAATCAAATCTTCTCTATACTTGAATTTTTTCACATATGTACTTCGATAGACACAACTATGAAATACATAAATACAAATGTGATCATGTGAACCTCCTTGTTAATTTAAAATTCTTTGCTTAACCCATGTCTCTCCCTGAATGCTGTATAGCAATTCCTCCCAGTTAAAAGCTTCCCTCCCAGAAGGAAGAGAAAAGCAGGAAATAACCAAATCTCACAAAACTGGGAAAGCTGAAATTTCAGAGATTCACAAGGCCCCTTCCTAAAATTAAATAATCTTTTGCCATTGCTGTGGAAAGGAGACTCCAGCTTGTGAAGATCCACACACTCATGGTTGGCATAGCATAGATACAGCTTCTGCAAGTGAGTCATCACCTAGGTGGGCATTTGGTGATTCGTTTTTGAGTCTTTCATGCTGCTGCAAGTAACTCCTCATCCTCTGTAAATCAATGAGTAAACTCGGTTGTTTTCGGAATTCTGCCATCAGCCAAATGTATTGTGGCAACTTGGCCCAGTGGGTGTGGTCTTTTCTGGGAATGTGGGACCTGATAAAAACAGAGCATGGGTTTGCTTGCTCTCTTGGACTGTGGAGGGTTTGCTGGTAGCGACAGCTTGGTGACCTTCCTCACACCTCCCCAATAGCCCTTGAGAACAAGAAAATCAGCTGCTGAAACAGCAGCAGGGGCTCCAGCCTCATTCTGTACTGCGAGTGCACTTTATATTCTGCACCTCTTTAATAATTCTGACCTCACCATAGAGATCCATCCCTCTTTAGTCAGTGGTTCCCATTCTTGAACTTTGGTGACATGATGATAGTACCTTTCACTGCCATTCCTCCCCTCCCCCATCTGTGGTAAGTAGATGCTTATTCATAGCTTTCCAGGAAAAGTTCCACAGTGCTACATAACTAGGTCAAGATCCACGGCTGGGAGGTCATAGACATTAGAGTAAACCTATTGCTTTTGTTTTCCTAAATAGGTGTGTGCTCAACATGTACCTTAAATATTTACGTTTCTACCCATGGGCTAATACAATGCTGAACCTTACTCACAGAAATTTCTCTTTACAGTGAACAGCATTGAAAACAGAGACACATGACTAGTTAAACAGGACACACATACTGGTGCTTCCAAGACTTGAAGAACGTCATAAAAGGGAGAGAAACGTAACACTGGGGAGATAGAAAGAGAAGCCATGACACTGTTTAATGAGTGTGCTGTGACTACGGTACTCTTGAACTTATTACATAGTATTACATAGGAGATGGTGAATATTCAATCATAAATAGGAGAGAGACTCATGGGTCCCTACCCTGGTCAAGGTAGCCAGTCACAGTGAAGGCAATGGGAGGAAAGTCATTGTCTTCAGTGATGTAGCCACTGTTGAATTACTCATATTCATAACTTATCATATAAGGGATAACTTATCATTCATATCCATGCCAATAACCCTGGTTTTTACCAACTATTAATCAAAGCAAAAAAGTAACAAAACAAACATACATAAAAGTCGGGTGGGAACTTTGTGGGACAGAAAAGATGAAGTTTAGGATTTTGCAAATAGCATGTACATCTCACATCACTACTTTAAATATTACTATGAACTTAGTAACTTAAAATAGCCAGAAAATTTATTTATTTTCCAACAGTTCCATAGATAATATTGACAAAGTCCAGTTGCCAGAGTTCATTGCCATCACTGCTTTGAGGGAGATTGAATTTCTTCACAGAACCTGAGTCAAGGGATTGACTGCCCTCAGTTTCCAGGAATTATAATATAGACCTATGGCACAAAGCTTGTGGAAGTAACCAACCAAGATCCTATTTGATTGAAGACCCACTCCACGGTAGAACCCATAAGCAAAAATGCTTGTGTGACCAAGAAACAGAGAATGAATAGCCCAAGACATAGTGTAAAACAAAATAATATTGGTCTTTTAAAAAGTGGCAAAATGACTCCTTATGACATTGTTCTAGGTTCATACTTCAGTGCCTTGCTCAGACATCATCAGAGGAGTTTCTTCCTGCTGCAAATGGGAACAAATACAGAGACACAGTCATAGACTATAAAAGAGGTGAGAGGAGATAGACAGAAAGACAGATAGACAGACACAGAGAGAAACAGAGAGATTTGGAACACAAAGCTCTACGTAGGATAGTTCCATCAAACTCCTTCCTTCGGAGCTCAGGGTACCCCATAGAAGAGGAGGCAGAAAGAGGGTAAAATCCAGCAGGGATGGTGACATCAGGAGAACAGGCCCCTCTAAACCAACTGACCAAAGCACACTTGAATTTATAGAGACTAATGCAACATCCATATGGCCTGCACAGATCTGTCTCCAATCTTCTGTGTATATATTATAGCGTTCAGTTTAGTTTGTTTTTTTTTTTTTTAATGGGACTCCTGAGAGTGTGAATGAGTGAGTCTCTGACTCTAGTGCCTTCTCCTGGACTCTGTTCTTTGAAAATTTGCCTGATCTAACATGAAGTGAAGGGGTGTTGCTGTTGTTGTTATTGTTGTTGTTGTTGTTCGAGACAGGGTGTCTCTGTGGCTTTGGAGCCTGTCCTAGAACTCGCTCTGTAGATCAGGTTGACCTTAAAATCAAGGAGATCTGCCTTCCTCTGCCTTCCAAGTGCTGAGATTAAAGGAGAATGCTATCACAGTCTGGCTGAAGAGAAGGTTTGTTTTAAATTTTATTATATTTTATTTTATGTTTTATTGTTATTTCTTAGAAGTCTGTTCTTTTCTAATGAGAGACCAGAAGGGAATGGATCTGGATGGGAGAGGAGGTAGGGAAGAACTGGAAACAATAGAGTGCGGGAAACTATAATCAGGACATATTGAATAAGAGAAGAAACTATTTTCAATAAAGGAGGGGGGATATTGATCTAATATCTGAAAACCTTTCAACATGTTGCACATAGTTTTCTATAAATTAGAATGCAACCATTGGACTATTCTAACTTTATCACAGTTGTGTTATTAAAGTGTCAATTTTGTCATGTTAACCCTTAATTTTCGATGTTCAGTTCTTCAATCAAGTATACATTTGACCTAATAAATAATCACCATTTTCTGTTACTATAATCCAAAATGCTTATTTGGGAAATATCCAGATTATATATGGGATGCAATTAGAAATCATGAAAAGAGTATGCTTTATATACTGTATGACTTTTTTGCTGGCACAGACCTCTGAACTCTGAAAGTTGAAGATTTATAAAGGCAAAGAATTTATAGCAAAAAGTGTCTTATAGAAATGATGGCTAATTCCTTTATTACAGTCTTATCCAACAAAAGTCACCAATGGTTCCATCTGCATCTAATTTATCCTAGAGCCAGACCTGGACACCAACTCTATTATGAGCTCTTTGATGATGTGGAAAAGGAAAGGAAAGAGCAGACACACAGAATGGCTCCAAAACTTGATACCTGTTGTTTTTATATATATATATATATATATATATATATATATATATATGTTTTAATTTTGATTTAAAGCAGAGAGGAACTTTATAGATTAGACCTGCTTCTGATTTGTGATCTTTCTGTCTTCACTATCAAAGGGCTGAGAATATCATCACATCTGATCTCAAAACTGTTTATTGGGAGTGGCACAAGTAACATATTCTTTTTGCTTCCACCTTATTAAGTATTGTGTCCAATGCAGAATTTAGTAAGGGAAACTAGCTTACCTATAGAGAATAGTCCAAGCATTACTCCACTGTGTGAGACATATTACTCATATTTTTAATATAACTCAGTGATCCATATACACCACTCAGCTATTTTTTATATTGAGTATCAATTGGAGATACTAATTTTCCTTAAATAACCCTACTAACATATTTTTGGTCTTAAATGCATAAGTTTTTATAAAGCCTTGACTCATATGTATGGATCCCAGTACACGTGTTACATTGTATTAAAGTGTAAAGAGAATAATGAGAAGCACTTCCTGCACATTGTGTATCTGTGTGCTGAGCATTTAAAATAAAATTTCACCCCATCAAAATATCACACACACAATCTCCCATGTTTACTAGGTTCAGTATTGATTTTTTCCATAGTTTAAGGCCAAAGCTCAGTGAGTATGGTTTTCATTGTTTTATCCACCATGCTTTAAACTTATCATTAGCTCCTAAATATCATGTAAAGCAATCAACAAACACGCATGTAAAACTGATTTCTTTTAATCCCATAAAAATTAGGCCATTAACTAAGGAGCACCCCTTGGTAGGTTACATTTATAATGATGGAAACTGTAATTTTAAAAAAAAATAATTCAATTTGATGTTATACTGGTAGAAATCTGTTTCTCTTGGATATCAGTTTATTACAGATCAATAAATATTCACCAGACACCTGTGAATGTGTATTGCAGAAATGCATTAAACTTCTCAACATTGGAAACATCACAGCAGGGTTGCTTAATGGAGTAGCATTCTCTAAGTCTCTACCCTGTAGCACAGCAGGTGAAGTTAGACCGGCTAAGAATTAAGTAGGATAAATTGGAAAATACACTATTAATCTCCACTTGACCGTAAGTTTCTGGTTAACAAAAGACAAATTAAGTTAAAGGTTCTTTAACTTAAAGATGGTAATTCTTAGCGAAGTATCCCCTTCAATCCTGACACTGAATTAGTCTGCTGTGCAGAAAAGCACCACAGGTCTTTAACAGGAAATAAGCAAATAAAACATTTTCAGTTTATGCTTTTGTACAGTACCATAATGTGGTAGAAGTAGATCTAATTACAAGACAACTTTATATATCAATAGAAAATGTATCTATAGGTTTCATCAATTTTAGAACATTTCTAAACATTAACTTAGAACAGGCTTACCTATCCTACTCTTAGGCAAAATGATAGCACTGAGGAAAAAACAAGGTTATTAGGGGAAGAAATAGGGGCTGATGGAGTTGAGTTCAATACGCAGTAACTGTGGTGTGTGCTGGCTGAAACCTAATGAGATATTCAGTCCCAATAAGAAAAACACATAAATTGTAGGACAAGGAATTACATCTATTTCTTCTACTGTAGTATAGCTAGACCTAAGCATCTGGAATATAATCCTCCACTCTGAGTGTGAATTCAAAGACATAGTATTATAATATTGTATGAGATGCAGAAAGAAGAAATGAATGAAAGAGGATGCGAAGCCACCTTTAGTTCCTGAGAAAACAAGCATTGAGAACATGAGAGGAAGGATTACGTCAGCAGGGACATAGTATTATTTGCATATAGAATGAAGTTGTGATTGCTATAAATTATTTTTCACCTGCAAATAAAAAAAAAAAACCAAATGTGATTTATCCTATGTTTTCACAGAGAAAACAAAGACCATGTTAGTGGGGAGAGAGAAATAGATTTGGACTTCATGCTGAAGCAGAGGAAAGTCTAGCAATCAGATAACTCTGAAATAAGAGGGAACAACACCTGTTTTATAATATTAGCCATGCCAGAATGAAAAGGCAGTCTGTCTCGTTTTCTGACATGTGCAGAAAAACAGACCAGTTCTTTAGCTAAAACATTGAACTAAAACGGCCTTGAAAGCCTTTTCCAGTAATTAGTGTCATGAATCTGGAAGAAGGCACTCACTAGCACTTACATCTCACACAATAGCCACAGCGAGAATATTCTGGATGCTGAGGCCCTTAGCTAGGGACAGCAGAGGGGGGTCATGTGGGAGCAACATGACTCAGGCTTGAGTTTATAATTCACTCAAGCTCCTCCGTGGTTTCCACTTGATACATGCTCCTGGAAAGGAGGAAATGCTCCTGCTGAACTCACAGCAACAGTCAGCAAGTTTAAAAGACATAGTGGTTTCAATGAGAATGGCCCCCCATAGGCTCATAGATCTGAACCCTTGGTCAACAGGGAGTGGCACTGTTTGAAAGATTAGGAGGTGTGGTCTTGTTGGAGGAAGTGTCTCACTGGGGGTGAGTTTTAAGGTTTTCCAAAGCCCCTGACAAGCCCAGCAGCTCTCTATCTTCCTGCTGCCTCTGCAGTCAGATGTAGAATCTCAGCTACTTCTCCAACACCGTGCCATCCTGCATGCAGTCATGCTTCCTGCTATAAAGATAATCAACTAAACTTCTGAAACTGTATCCAAGCTCCATTGTTTTCTTTTATAAGCATTTCCATGGTCATGGTGTCTCTTCACAGCCATAGACTCATGACTAAAATAGAAGTCTTCTTCAAAGTTCTGAGCATTTAACATGTTGTGACATAGTTCTATTATTCTGTGTCAGTTAATTCTCTAATTATTAAAAGAAAAAGCATACCTGAGATGATAACGCAATAGTTCTGTACTTGCAAACTTGTTTCATATACAGTCTAACGGGTTATAGATATGTACAATGTTATGAAGACTGGTTATAGAAGAGGAAGCCCACAAGATATTTGTGCCTTATATGCCCTGAGGACCTGTTTATCCTCCTTATGGCATAGCTATTTTCTGTCGTGTATCTTCCATTAGCTGATATGCTATGGTTTAACTTGATTCAGAATGTATAGGTTTTCCCTGCTTGTATTGCTTCTGGATCCACCAGACTGACTGACTGAGTCATTTATCTTCAGATGGGGTTGACTTCTTTGCATCCCCAGTTTCCCGTCATCTTTTCTCCATACTTGCTTATACTTTTCCATCCCCAGTTCTGCTTTGATATCAAGTATGTTCTCTGACCCCTACAACAACTCTCCCCTAAGGTTCTTTTTCCTCTCTATGGGATTCTTTCTGCTTTCCCAATATTTACATATACCCAATCTCACATAAACAAATACACACACACACACACACACACACACACACACACACACACACACACTTGTATTATCTAGGGAAAATAGCACTTTTTAAGTTAATTAAGTATTAAAATTTATAAAAGCATAAGGATCAAATTATCTAACTCAAAGAAACATGACATGAAATTGGGCACATAATAATAATGAAAAGTGTTAGCCATCATGTCGGCTTATAAGCTGTTTAGTTGAGTAAAATATAAAAGAAAAATTAGATGAACATGCAGGGGTACAAATGTTGTAAAGAATACTAAAAGCAGGCCAGGCGGTAGTGGCACATGCCTTTAATCCCAGCACTCAGGAGGCAGAGGCAGGTGGATCTTTATGAGTTCGAGGTTAGCCTGATCTACAAGAGCTAGTTCCAGGACAGGCTCCAAAGCTACAGAGAAACTCTGTCTCCAAATATCAAAAACCAAACAAAAACAAAAACAAAAACCACTGAAAGCATATAAAAATCCATCCAATATCATTCAATAAGAATGATTAAAGTAAAATTATTATTAAGATTTTTTTTAACTAAAAGCTTATAGATTGCTTTATCGTAATGACTTCAGGTTTATTGGTACTTACTCACATCCAAGATTTTAGAGACATAGTCTGGATTCTTAACTTCCCAGATTTCTTGGGTGATGGAGGCAGGTCTTCTATCAATCTGTTGATTTCATTGGTTAATTAATAAAGAAAACTGCTTGGCCTAATAGGTTAGAACATAGGTGGGTGGAGTAGACAGAACAGGAAGAAGGAAATGAGGTAGATGGCTCAGTCAGATGCCACACCTCTCCTAAGTTAGGCAGATTGCCCTGCCTCTCCTAGGAAGAGAGATGCGATAAAGCTAGCCACCAGGTCAGACATGCTGAATCTTTCCCGGTAAGACACCATTCGTGGTGTTAAACAGATTATTAGATATGGGTCAGTCAAGATGTGAGTAAGAGGCAGAAAATAATGGGCCAGGCAGTATTTAAATGAATACAGTTTGTGTGTTGTTATTTCACGTGTAAAGCTAAGCATGTGGGAGCTGGGCGGCGGGAATCCGGCCCACAACTCAACACTACACTTGGGAAAGATACTGCTTATTCTTTCTCATTCCCAATCTTGTCACTTACAAAATCAAAATGCTTTAAATCTGAAAAAGTATAATGTACATAGGACATCTCTATAAAGACTCCAAACTGTAAGATGACTGCAATAGCAAACTCAATACTGACCAGACATTTCTCCTGGTAATCACATATAATTTTATTATTGTGAACCTTTCAGTAGAATGTCCACAGGGGTAAGGAGAATGTACTTAATGGCAAAATTTCAGCTGGAATCTACAATGACTTTTTAATGGTAAATTAGGCATTTTCAAGAAATGTGTTTGACTTTTCTGCCTTTAACATTGGAATTACTTTCCAAAGATAGCCCGTGTAAACTCTTGAACTCATTGAATATTCAGGTAGGCAGGCCCCTTTCTTCTTGAAATATTCTACCTCATTCATTTCTCCTTTAAGAATGTCATTATAAAAATGAATCAAAAAGTCTAACTTCAGATATTAATTTGATATCTAATTAAAAGTAGGTCAATTTTACTCAAATTGGGGCATATTTTTAGATGTTTTATCATTAATTGAAGAAGGTCTAGGATGGCAGAACTTTCTTCTCAGTAATAAAGTGAAGCATATGAAAATAGGCAATAGCTACTACTAGGTCATTCACATTCAACTCATAACTAGATTGTTTCTGCCTTCATAGAAACCTCTGCTTTGCTGGTGTTAAACTGACCATGATTCAAAGTTTACAGTGTGCTAAGAATTGCTCTTAGATTGTTTATCAGAGGCCCTTACAGACTCAGGGACATTTCTTAACAGCTTCTAAAATTATAATTTTTAAGCAGTCAATAAACTTTTCTGGTGAACTTATCTTTTTGAAATCCTGTTTCCCATACCAAATTCCTGCCTAAGATGGATATACCCCCTTTCATCCAAAAAAGGAATTCTCACTAACCCTTTGTAAAAAAAAAATAAAAAAAAAAAAACAAACAAACAAAAAAAAAAAACACTTAAGAAAACATACAGTATCCACCAATCTTACATAGCATGTGAAAGTGAAGCAATTTTCTTCTCATAAGAAAACTGATTCTGAATTGGCTTTCTGCCTGGTTCTTAGCATCTAAAGAATTGTTTTACAATCAGACCTAAAAGTGAACACATTCTGTCCTATTTAGAGTTACTACTGATGCGATAAAACACCATGACTAAAAGCAACATGGGGAGGAAAGGATTTATTTTGCTTCTGCTTTCAAATCACTGTTCATCGTCAAAGGAAGTCAGGACAGGAGATCAAGCAGGAAAGAGTCTGGAGGCAAGGGCTGATGCAGAGGTCGTGTAGGGTGCTGTTTACTGGATTGCTCCCAGGACCTTGATCAGCCCGTTGATGTAGGTGTGTCTTCTATCTATCTGTTGATTTCATTTGTTAATAAAGAAACTGTCTTGGCCAGCCCTTAGGTGGGTGGTGTAGACAGAACAGGAAGAAGGAAGTGAGGTAGATGGCTCAGTCAGATGCCACACCTCTCCTAAGTTAGTCAGACTGCCGTGCCTCTGCTCAGAGAGAGATGCGATGAAGCCAGCTGCCAGGTCAGAAGTGCTGAATATTTCCTGGTAAGACACCGCTCATGGTGTTACACAGATTATTTGATATGGGTTAGTCAAGATGTGAGTAAGAGGCTGGAATTAATGGGCCAGGCAGTGTTTAAAAGAATACAGTTTCTGTGTAATTATTTTGGGGCATAAGCTAGTCAGGAGGCCAAAAGCAGGGTGGCAGGAACGCAGCCCACAGCTCCTCACTACAGCCCGTTTTCTTTTAGAACCCATGACCACCAGCCCAGAGATAGTGCCACCCACAATGGACTGTATCATTTCCCATAAATCACTAATTATGAAAATGCCTTACTGCTAGATCTCTGGAGACATTTCTCAATAGAGGTTCCCTCCTTTCATATAACTCCAGCCTATGCCACATTGACATAAAACTGATCAGCACACATGCCTACCAATGTGTAGATGATTTAGTTATGCCTACTTAAAGGGAAGTCTTTTATTTTCTCTAGCTTGGATTCATTAACTCTCAATAAGATAGTAAGAGCTAAATGTACACTCCAGCCATTTTTCCTCTTTTCTCCAGCCATCACAACACTGGTGTACACTCAAATCTAAAATTTGACTTGCTATTCTCTAGTCAAAGATGTGACAAGCATGCAAAATTCAATAATAAATATTTTGAGTTTGGGAAGTCCAATAGTTGCTATCAAAATTACTCAACTCTGAGATTTTATCACAAAATAGCCAAGGCTTATGTATAAGTAAACGTGTACTGCAGCATTTACCCAAAACCAATTCATAAGTGAAGCAGAAAGCAAAATTTAACATATATTTGGTGACCCCAGGTATACCAGAGAGAGAGGAGACAGGGGGCGGTGAGGGAGGGAGGAAGAGGGAGAAAATCATCCTGCAAAGTACATCAAGCCCTGGAAATCTATTTAGCAAAAATCTACACAGGATTTGTCTCTCTTTTAGTTGTCTATCAGCTATTTCCATAATATCTGAAATCAGAAAAGCAATCCTCATTAAACTACATTAATAATTTTAAGTAATAAAAATGAATATATATCTACCACCCCTATAATTAGTAGACAGAATGCAAATAAATGTATGAAATTTGTTGACAGTATTAATCCACAGAGGCAAAATAATTCACAAAGAGTCACACAAACACATTGGCAACATTGTTCTTTCTTGTAATTAGAAAAAAGACTCAAGATATCTTGCTTGCCATATTGTCTGAATATTTTAAACAGCTATATATTTTCTTCTCCATATCCTGAGGCCAACGTGGATTTATCCTATAGACAGAACCTCCCACATAGCATGGACACAGATTCCTCAATATACTATTGATACAGAGCCCTGCACATTCCAAAGACATACAACCCTCTACTTTACACAGACACTGAAACTTCTACTTTTTATGGATACAGAAGATCCTATATTTATAGCACAGAGTAATTCACCAAAATATTTGGAAAATTCTATTGCCACATACTGCTTTCTGTTGAAACTATAAACTGAATGGCAACTGATGATGATGATGATGATGATGATGATTGTTTAGTAAGAGCCTATGCAAAGAAGTCTATATATACAGTCAGTTACTCTTTAAAAATGGGGGAAGAAAACCATAAATCTTTACTGGCAAGTTCCATCCTCTACTTCCCTTACTCACATCCCAATCTCAATCAAAAATACATTTCTTCTTCTCCAGTTCATCTTTCAATAGGCTCTACTGACTGTTAGACATTAATCAAGTGCCTGAGCTACAGTTCTTGGGAATTTCCAAACCCCTCATATATATATATGTGTGTGTTATGTACCTATTTAGTGGTAGGAACTGGGGAGAAGTGAGTTTAACACAGCATAGAGTCTATACAGTTTTTCATATTTGTTCTCTGTGTGGAAGATAATTTTTATTCTTTCTCTCTCTCTCTCTCTCTGTGTGTGTATGTGTCTGTGTTTGTGTATGTGTGTGTTTGTGTGTGATTGTTTTTGTGTGTGAATATGTATGTGTGTGTGCAGGCATGTATCTTTGTACATGTGTGTATTTGATGTGTGCAGCTATACACACATATGTAGGGACCAGAAAACGTTAGGCATCATCTTCAGTTGTACTCTTACATAGTGCCTTGAGATTGACTCTCACAATTATTCACAGACCAGATTCCCTATTCTAGTTGCTACCAAGATCTGCCTGTTTCCACTCTACAAATCTGGGATTACAAGTACACATAGCCATGTCCCCCTTCGTTTTGTTTTCTTATGTGGATAAAGTATATTCATACTCAAATGGTTTTTAATGTAAAGTAACTTTTATTTATTTCCTTTTTATTTTTTAAAAAAGAAAACAAATAACCTTTTTCATTATACACACCAATTAAAGTTCCCACTTCATTCACTCCTGCCATTTCTTCCACCTACCCCCTTACCCCAGTCCCATCCAATTCTCAGAGAGGATAAGGAACTTTGCTTAGGGGAAGACCCAAGGCCCTCCCTACTATATCTAGGCTGAGCAAGGAATCCATCCATGGACAATAGTTTCCCAAAAAGCCACTGCAAGCCATAAGTATGAATCCTGGTGCCACTGCCAGTAGCCCCCGAGACTTCTCCAGCCACACAAGAGTCAAACACATTCAGAGGGACTATTTTAGACCTATGCTTGTTCCTTCTCTTTTGGGCTAGAGTTGGTGATCTTTCATTAGCTCATAAAGACTATTTCAGAGGGTGTCCCCATCAAGGTCTTGACCTCTTTGCTCATATTCTCATTCCTCCCACTCTTCAACTGTACTCTTGGAGATCAGTTCAATGCTCTGATGTAGGTCTCTGTCATTGTTTCCATCAGTTGCTGTATGAAGGTTCCATGGCAATATTTAAGATATTCATCATTCTGGCCGGGCAGTGGTGGCGCACGCCTTTATTCCCAGCACTCAGGAGGCAGAGGCAGGCGGATCTCTGTGAGTTCGAGGCCAGCCTGGTCTACAAGAGCTAGTTCCAGGACAGGCTCTAAAAAAGCTGCAGAGAAACCCTGTCTTGAAAAAACAACAACAACAAAAAAAAGATATTCATCATTCTGACCACCAGAGCAAATACTTTTATTCACTCTGTCATCCCCCAAGGACTTGCTTTTTAATTTTTTTAATTTTTAAGTAGGCCTAAAGGAAGTAATGTAGAGAAAAAAGAAAATAGAACATATAGATTATGTACCAATCATAGAAACTGGAAGATGAGACCCAATTACAAATTAAGAATTTTCAGAATTATTCCTGAGTGTTTTTCTAAGAGACAAGAAGTTGAAAATGAAAAAAAGCAGAAATAACAAAGATAACTAAATTGCAGAGATTCTCTAACTGATTGATTCTAGTGTTCTAGTAAATAAGAGAATGATGAATTCAATGCGGGATACTTGGAGTTAATGATGAATTCACAATTAAGATTTTTTTTAATCTCCAATAAAATTTGCTCCATTTACTAATTTCAACTGTTAAGTAATATGCTTTCATGTCTTTTTTTATAAAAAAGGAACTAAAAGAAAATTGGTATCATTAGTAATTAAACTAAGACTAAAGTTTTAGCTATTATGACACATAGCAACTAGTTGTTAATAGAAACAAACTTACCACTACTGCTGCCTTTGTGAAATGCAATTAAGAACTATCAGAGCTATCAAGATACTTAAGTGTGTATGGAATATAAATGGAGTACAAAGATTTATAAGGAAATGGTTCAACAGAAGGAGTGTTGTGGCATATAAACTATCAAAAATCTACCTTTAAATAACTTTTAAGTTTTGCCAGAACCCAAAGATGGATTAATTAATTTCATGCAAATTAATACAAAGTATCTATTTCATGTTATAACATTGAGAACAGAGAGCAGAATGTGAGGGAATTTTTTTATTAAAACATTTGCAAGAACCAAAGCATTAGTTATTGATAGGATCATACTAAGAATTATTAAAACCATCCTAGTCCACAAATTGTGCAACTGTCAGTGAGGGATGCATAGCACTTAGGACTTTACCAGGAGTTTTCTGGAATAAGACATAGAAACATGATCACACATTAGTATTGATTCCCCCAAATAATTTTAAACTGTAAGCAACACCCTACAGGAATTGGAAAGCTAAATGATTTTTTCTTAAATTTGTAGTGGTTTGAATGCAACCATCCCAATAAACTCATAAAGTGTGACACTATTTGAAGGTGTGATGTGGGAGTCCCCTCTGTGTACCGTGATTGCTATTAATGAATAAAGAAACTGCTTTTGACTTATAGCAAGGCAGAACTTAGGTAGGTAGGAAAAACTAAACTGAATGTTGGGAGAAAAAAGGGCAGAGTCAGAGAGACACTATGGAGCCTCGGCCAGAGTCAGACATGCTGAAATTTTGCTGATAAGCCACTGCCACCTGGCAACACACAAATTAATAGAAATGGGTTAAATTAAGATGTAAGAGTTAGCCAATAAGAAGTTAGAGCTTATGAGTCAAGCAATGTTATAATTGATATAGTTTATGTGTGGTTATTTTGTTTCTGGGTGGTGGGGATGAACAAACAGCCTTCCTTAGTACAATTGGCACACCAACGTGTAAAACCTGAGAAAGCTTGAAAAGGAATTATAGACTCAAAAATACAGAGATCAACACAGCTTCTTGTTGTTTGCTGGTGGCGTGCTTCAGCTCCTTTAAGAGAGGTCTTACTATTTCGGCAGTAGCAGCTGCATAGTTTAAAAATGGCAGCTTCCTGCAAACTCTGACACTTTCAGGTAGGAGGTCCAGCTACAGACCATTTGGATGGAGTTTGTGAGCAGACTGTTGCAGCTTGCTTAATGGTGACATGGACTAGCTCTGTGAATGGCTCTCAGAGGCACAAGCGAGCAGCTCTGCCATGCTGGACTAGGCAAGGATATCAGTACTATAAAAATGATACAGCTTAAGTTTTCGACTGGGCCAGCAGGCAGGAAGTACCATATAAACCCTATTAATGGCACCTTGAGTTTTAAGAAACACTTAATTTTAAAAAGTGCTTCTGGACAACAAATAATTACAGATATGCAGTAAAGATAAATCCAGAGGAGTCACAGTGTTGCATGTAGGCTTGGGAGAGAGAAGAAAAGGAGTACAGAGAGTTATAAAAATAAGTAAATGGTTTATAAAAAGTTAAAAAAAAGTCTTTAAAGAGACAGAGTACAGACAGTCATAGATTAAATGGGGTAAAGAAAAATAAGCCGCATAATAATGGAAAATTTACAGAGTCTGGATTATGTGTATTATTGTGTTATCTTTGAATCTTTTGACTGTGAAGGAGCTAAGTACAGAGAGACATTTCATTGTGTGGACTCCTATGCTAAACCAGCATGTATACTTTAAAGGTATGTTGATTTCAGAATTTGAGTCTAAAGATATGCTGCTTTAGAAAATAGGTTCTTCTTTTGTTTTCACAGAACATGAGAACCTGTGGATTGCTTAGAGACCAATATGGTTTGATGGAACAAGATCCTCTGAAAGGTTGCTGTGAACACCTCACAAAGAAAATACTTCCCCCAATATACAGCAGGAAGCATGTTGGAGAAACTATGTCCATATTACCAAATATTGTTTATAAATGTTTGTTTAAAGGGGGATATGCTATAGAGATGGATACCTTGCACTGGTATGGATCTTGTTTTATTGATACAAATTTAAGGACAATTTTGTTATATGTATATGTATTTCTGATCTTGATTAAGGTATTGTGTTTGTATAGCTCATTTAAAAGTGCAACTTATAATTAAGAAATATAAGTTAATAGATATTCATCTATAATAGTTAAGATTGTACTCATGTTAGTTAGATTTTTCTAGATATATAGAGATATATCTCAATTAGATAGGTATTATTCAAATCTTTCAGAGATCTTCAGAATATGGCATTTAAAAGTTTTAATAACCTTAGACTTTTCATGACAATGAAACACTTCTGCTCCTGGCAGCACAAGCTACTTCAAGAGGAAGATAGGCATTGAAGAGGTTCTTTGTGGAGTTGGTTAGCCATTTGGGCAAGAAACTACCTTGGCACAGACTGTTTAACTGGACATGCAGAACCCACAGAGAAATGACTGCTGAACTTGGCTAAAGGTGAGATCATTCTTCAGGGTCCCTGCTTCATCAAAGAGTCTGGTAGATACTCTGTAGGACACAGAAGAAGGTGACTGATAAACTACAAATATAGGCTAAATATGGAAAAGTCTGCTGTATACTATGGGTCTGTAGGCTGAAGATGGATGCCCCAATAATACAGAGGAACTTTGGATGAAAATGTAAGCAAAATAAACTCAAACTTCAAAGCTAGAGCTAATGGACCAAGCAGTGGTATAATTAATATAGTTTCTGTGTACTTATTTTGGTTCTGGGCAGCTGAGATGAATAAGCTGCCCTCCTACTACAAAGATGTGACTTTGCTGGATTAGGTATGGCTTGTTGAAGGAAGTGTGTCACCATGGGGGTGGGCTTTGAGGTTTCCTATGTTCAAGATACATCCAGTGTCTCAGACTACTTCCTGTTGTTTGTGGGTCAAGATGTAAGTCTCTCAAGTCTTTTTCCAACACCTCATCTGTCTGTACACCACAAAATTGTAACATAATGATAATGGACTGGAGTCTCCATGGTGATACACCATGACCAAAATCAACTTGAGGAAGAAAATATTTATTTTGCTTACATTTTCCCATTACTTTTCAACATAGAGGAAGGTCAGGGTAGAAACTCAAAGAAGGAACCTGAAGGCAGAAACTACTCCAAAGAATTTCTATTTATGGCTAGAATTCACTTATGAGTGAGTACATACTATATTCATCTTTTTTACCTCTCTCACTAAAGTGTTTTCTATTTCCATCCATTTGCATGCAAAATTGAAGATATCATTGTTACCGCTGAGTAGAACTCTACAGTATATATGTGCCACACCTTCTTTATCCATTCTGGCACCCTGACTTCTCTTAAAACTGGAGAGGAGGGGGAAGGGGGAGTAGAGGGAGTGGAGGGAAATGGGAGGAGGTGGAAATTTTTAATAAATAAATAAATTTTAAAAAATAAAGTACTTCACAGTTAGTGTTGGCAGAAATTTTTTAAAAAGGAATTTCTGTAAATTGTTGTTTACTGGGTTGCTCACTATGGCTCGTTTATTCTGCTTTCTAATAATACCAGAATCAGTAGCCCAGGAATGTCTCTGCCCACAGTAAGCTGTTTCCTTCCAAATCAATCATAAATCATAAAATGAACCACAGGCTTTTCAGGCTTTTCAACATGCTAATCTGGTGGGAGCATCTTCTCCACTGAGGTTCCCTCTTGCAGAATGACTCTAGACTATGTTAAATTAAAATATGACTAGCCAGCACAGCCACTAACATAATAATGATTCATAATTTTTTAAAATCAAGAGACCTTTTCCCTGAAACTCCCCAGTTCCAGGATTGCAGACTTAATGCTGAAAGGTAGAAAAGAAGGAGATGAGTTATAATAGGTTTCTGAAAGTACAATATTTGAAGTTGGGGTATTTGCTTTCTCTTTATCTTTTTTTCCCTAGTGGATACTACCTCACTAGGTTCTCACATTAGACTTTTCTCTGTCCCGTGCATATCCTGAATCCTTTCCACATTCTCCTTTCATAAAATCACCAGTTGTGTTAGTTACAGTTGTTGCTGTGATAAAGTGCCATCACCAGGACATCTTATGAAAGCAAGGGTTTATTTGAGGCTATGATTCCGGACAGAGAGTCCCTAATGGTAGCAGAGGCATTGGAGCAGGCAGAGCAGGAAGCTGACAGAGTGTATGTTCAAAAACAAATACAAAGCAGAGAGAGAAAACTGAAAGTGGAATGCAGTTACGACTTTCAAAGGCCACCCACAGTAATGTGCTTCATCCCACAAGGCTGCACCACCTCTCCAAACAGTGCTCCTAATTTAGAATCAGGTGTTCAAACATCTGAGTCTAATGGGAAGCATTTCACATTGAAGCCACAGCAATGGTTAGATTGGATTTAGGCCTACCCTAATTGAGTTTATTTTAAGTTAATTACTCTCTGAAAAGTCATACATCCATTATAGTCACATTTTGAGGTCCTGGTCACAGTAGCTTCAATAACTGGAGAACTACATATGAGACTATACGTAGTTGAATCTGGATATAGTGGCATAATTTCATGTGTGAACAGACAGAATATATAGAATAAAACTGGAGCCACTATGAAGAATGGGCTATTCATATTTGTATAAACTGAGAGCATTTAATTGTTAAAATGAAAAAACATTGGCCGGAATAATTCTTTTATGGCAGTCATGGATGTGACTGATTAGGTTAGCAGCTTGCTTACTGGACATTTCATTTTATTAGAATAAAGATCAAAATTTTACTATGGTGTTCATCGCCTGATATTATCTTCAATTATCTCTTAGTGTTTCCTCATTCTGTTTTAATTTAAACTACGCTGGACTTCTCTTCATTTTCTTAATGGTTATTACTTCTTCAATGAATATTTGAAAGTACCAGTCATTTTATTATAGATGTTAATATTTACTTATCCATCACAAATTTGTGGATGGGGATTTAATTCAGGCCCTAAAACATATTAGGCAATGCTCTTCCCTGAGTGACATACTTAATTCATTCACTCTTTGAGAGATTCCTAGCAATCTCTCACTCAAACTTCAGTTAGTTCATATTATATAGCTATATTCTTAAAATATTGATGACATTTTATTATAGGAATCGTAGTTGTAACTATACTTACTTTTGAATATACAAAAGGTACATTTACATATGTATATACATATAATCAATGAGAAATAAGTTTTTCTAACTCAAGAAGCTGCACTATTGCTATAAAATAAGCACAGACATGGCCCTTATTCTGGGGAAGAAAGCATTCATGTTATATATATAATTACTTAATTCAAATTATTATAGGAGGCATTTTACAAAGATGGCAGGATAACTGTTACAACTTATAAATAGGAAATTAGGCACCATCTCTTTGAATTTTTAAAAATAAATTTCTTAATATTTTTATCTAAAAGAATACAGGGCCTGGAGCATAAAGAATTGTGAATAAATAATTTTCTATGTAGTATACTCATTATCAGTTTGTTGTCTAACCATTTCCACTATATTTTAGGAGATTTGATTATAATGCTGTAAGGCAGTACAATCAAAAGAAAGCTCCAATCAGTTAAACTAATCAATATGGAGGAGAAGAAATTAGATTACTTTTACCTCAGTGAAACTGAGACAAGACCTGACTTGCCTAACACCATAAAATAATAATGTGATTGAACAGTATATGCAGCATTCAGAACCACAAGTTTTACACTGGTAAAAATGAATTGAGGTCAAACTTCTGCTCAATCATTACAGCTGATGAATTAAAGAGGGGCTTCTAAACCAGCATCTGAGTCATTGATGGTGGAATTTTGATATCTTGTAAAACAAAACATACACATATACCACTGAACTGTAAACCCTTGCCAATCTGCTTTAATCTTTGGCAGAGAATCAGAACGTGTTCCTCAGAATAGAAAATGTAAGTGTAATTGATACTTTAGGACACTTACTATTACTTTCTCAGAGGAAGTCACATCAATGATAAAGGATTAAAAACTGGAGCCAGAACTTTATGAACTCAAATAAATAATAGCTTTGTGACCTCAAAAAAAGGGATTAGCCTCCAAAATAGAGAACAATGAAATTGTGTAATATGGTAGAAGAATCTAAACAAATTACTCTATGTACAATATTTAGAAGAGTCCCTAACACATAGAAAGTTCCAGGAGTCTATGGTGCGATCAGAGTATTTATTCTGAATATATTACCAAACTCAATCTAGATCATTCCTATGTACATTATTTTTAGAGAAGACAAAGAGGGAACTACAGATTTCCTAGATATCAAAAAGAAGCAAAATTATGAATGTGTTTGTAACAATATGTCTAGATAACAAAGTTTGAATTTTTAGAGAGGCGTATGTAATCTAGATCTCAATTGCATCTCAAAATTGAGTAAAATAGTATTTGTTCACCCTATTGATTTATTCACCTCTCTGTACCCACTTTCTATGAGCCACAATCCACCATAAATCTCTACAAGAATAAAACCAGTAAAAAGTATGTACTAAAAGAATACAATTCCCAACAGAAGCTCAAAATTTATACAACAGTTAGGTGATCTGAAAACCTTTAGTCAACAGTTGTCATGATGTCCAACTAATAACTTTAGAAAATTGGCAATTACATTTCTTCTTTCTGACAAAATATTTTTGTTTTTGTCAGAGTAAGCATGTACTAAATTTGATGTCTTAGTAAAGGGAAAATCAAGATGGTCAGATTGACTGAAAGGGAATTAATTTAAAGGAGCTGAGACAGAAAGCAAACAAAACGAATAAAAATCTCAGAAGCTTCATCAAGTTTAGATGCCTGATACCAGTAGAAAGAGAATATAAAACTTAATTAAAGGAGCGCCCAGTACTTGTTACCACCAGCATAACTGTTAACTATAAATATGTAGATTTCAGCACACAAAAATTTAAGTTCTGACTCCTAGACTAAACAATTTTCTACATATGTGTTTAAATTATATGATACATTATATACAAAGCATCATTAAGTAATCAATCATAAGTTCTTTCTTAATTAATCAACTTTATATCCCAGATGCAGTCCCCTTCCCTGCTTTCTTCCCAGTACCTTCCCCAACACCCTTTGTTCCCACTCCCCAATCCACTACCTCTTTATTTCTGTTTAAAAAAAGGCAGGTCTCCCGTGAGTATCAACAGCATGGCTTATCAAGTTGCAGTAAGCCTAAGGACATCGTCATGTATTAAGTATGAACAGAGAGACGTAGTGTCAGAAAGCCAATAAAAGTGTCAAATATATATTCTTACTCACAGAAAGGTGTGTAGAAAAATAATAAATTCAATTCAAAGTAAATGGGAAAAACAGAAATTAGAGCAAGTAGTAATAAAACTGAACATGGAAAAGCAATGAAAATAATAAATAAAACAAAAAAAATGTTAATCAGGGTAAGTAAAAAGATTGAGAAAGGACAAAAATTACTAATGTTAGAAGTTAGAGCAATATCACAACAGATGCCATGAGTATTGACTGATAATAAGACAAAAGGAAGAAAATATAATCTTGTAATCATATCAATGGATACAGAAATATGAAAAGCTTCTAGTACTCATTTATAGTAAAACACTCTAGAAACTAGGAATAGATTGGGAACACTTCAATTTGACAAGGAGTATCTACAGTTCCCATGGAATCTTCCATGCAGAACAATTCTAAGCCTTCTTCGGTTAAGTAAGGCACAAGGCCAGGATATATTTTCTCTCCCTGCTGCTTTTCCACATCCCATGAAAGCACTAATTCTGAAATAATATAAGAAATGAAATGAAAGACATATTGATTATGCATAAGGAAATAGGAGTGTTGTCACTAACAGATGATGCAATTGTCTATATAGGAATACCAAAAGAAGCAATGTCAAATTCCCTGGAACTGTTAGGTAAGTGTGGAAAGGCTACAGAATACAAGATTAATATGAAAAGCTTAATATCTACCCAGATTCCAGGAATGAGAAAAAAGAACCCAAAATTTTAGTAATAACATTTATACTATCTCCCCAAATGAAATACATAGATACAAGACAAAAGAAAAACGTATACATTCTGTAAAGAGAATGCTGCAAACCAGATGAAAGAAGTCAAAGAAATAAACAACATATTCTAACATCAAAGGTAGAAAAGATGCAATTTATTGTCAAGATAATGATTCTAACCAGCTTGCAATGATCTCTACAAGTGAAATCAAAATTCTAGCAGTTTTAAATGTAAATATTTTTAAATTCGAAACTTTATGGAGTTTAAGCAAAAGAATCAGACTCCCCGGTACTGTATTGAGTTCTTCTCCTTCAATATGACAGGAAGACTGTTACTACCTAAATTCTTAATATATAATATAAAGTATATAGTATCAAGTAAGTGTGGGATTGACAAAAGCATACAAGCAGTTAAAATGAGCAATACAATGAGTTCATGAATACATTCTTTTAAATAAATCAATTAATCTCTGACAAAGGTGAAAAGGCAATGCAAAAAGAACAAAGGTGGTATATTTAACAAATGGTACTAGATCAATGGAAACCCATCTATAATGAATAAATTCATTCCTTATAAGAGTCACAGAAAGTTACTTCAAAATATATCACTGACCCATTGATCTTTGGTTTGATGATGACTCTAGATAGGGCACCAATGGTACAGTACATAAACGAGAAAGAGTTGATTTGTTGAACATATTTACAATTGAATTTACATGCTAAACAAACATGGTGAAAGAACCTAAATGACAGATATGAAAAGGACATTTTCAAAAGATATATCTTGCTAGGAAGTGGTGGCCTAAACCTTTAATCCAATCTCTCAAGAGGCTGGGGCACGTGGATCTCTTTAAGTTTGGGACCACCCTTGTCTACAGTGTGAGTTCCAGGACACACAGAGCTGCACAGAAAAATCCTGTGTCAAAGAAACAAAACAAAATAAACCTAGAATAAAATAAAAAAAAGAACAAAACAAATGATATGTGTGTTAGAACTTTTTAGTCAAACTATGCAAGGACACATAAAACTAAATAATATGAAAATAAGCAATGGAATGAAAAATGTACAAAATATTCCATACAACCTCACCAGTAAAGTAAACTAACTGTCAAGTTTGCTTTACATAAACGCCATGAGAGAAATGCAAATCAAACAGCAATGCAATGCTTTTACATTAGAAAAAGAAACACAGAGCAGTGGCAAAGTCCAGTGAGGGGAAAGATTGTAAGACAACAGGAATGCCCAATTATTATTCATGACAACTTAAATTGCTTAGTGATATCAGAAGCTACATTCAAGAACTCTGACCAACATTGCTGCTCAAATGTGAGCTGAACAAGGATTACACCAACGAATAAGCCGAACTGAATGAAGAAAAATCCATGATACCTCTATCCTATGCAAAGAAATACAGGGAACTAAGGACAGCTGGGAATGAGAAAAATGGCTTTCACCAACAAAAAGCACAATTGGTTAGCCAAAAATCAACTCTAAAAACACACATAAAGGGAGCACTATATAGACTGAACAAGTTGTATTTAGCAGTATGTATGAAATAACATATTAATAACATGAAAATACATGTATAGGGGCTGGAGAGATGGCTCAGAAGTTAAGAGCACTGACTGCTCTTCCAGAGGTCCTGAGTTCAATTTCCAGCAACCACATGGTGGCTCACAGCCACCTATAATGAGATCTGGTGCCCTCTTCTGGCATGCAAGCATACATGGAAGGAATGTTGTTGTATACATAATAAATAAATAAATCTTAAAGAAAAAAAATATATGTATATATATGAAATAACAACTAGTAAAAAGGGACAAATAGTTGGAGAAGACTGCATAGGGAGGGTTTGTAAGAAGGAAAAGAAAAGGAGAAATGATGTAAATAAAATGTAATTTCAAAAATAAAATAATGGTATATACAATTTTGAAGACAATTTTGATGTTTCTTTATGAAGGTAAGTCTATACTATAAGAGTCAACAATAGTATACCTTAGTATGAAAACATGTTCACAGAAAAACTGCACAGACACTTAAACAATCATTTCTCATTGCTAAACCCTGAGGTTAATCTAGATGTCCTTCCACTAACAGATAAATACATTGGGATACTCCCAGATAATGGAATATAATTCAGCTCTGAAAAGAAACAATAATGGTATGACCTTCCCCCCAAAAAAGAAAGAAAGAAAAAAAGAAAGAGAGAGAGAGAGAGAAAGAGAGAGAGAGAGAGAGAGAGAGAGAGAGAGAGAGAGAGAGAGAGAGAGAGAGAGGGAGGAAGGAAGGAAGGAAGGAAGGAAGAAAGAAAGAAAGAAAGAAAGAAAGAAAGAAAGAAAGAAAGAAAGAAAGAAAACCCCACTGTAAAATGAGTTGTCAAATTTGGATTTAGGATTCCACACATCAAAAGTTATTATGAAAGGTTAGAAAGATGACTAAGTGGGTTAAAGGCATTTGCAGCCAATTCTGGGGACCTATGTTCATTATCTGAGACCTGCATGGTAAAGATAGAAAACCAAGTTCTCCAATATGTTTTCTGACCTGGAAGCATATGCTTTGGTCTGTACATGCACCAAGCAAATACAAGAAAACAGTTGAACGACACTAGAAATTTACAATGCCAAACCAATTGTGGTAGATCATACTTGTTACACCGTAGAACTGATATTGTCTTTATTCTGAAAATGTTCAGAGACAAAGACAAATAAACATAATATGTAATACAGACGGCTATAGCTGAAAGAAGTAAAGAGCCACTTAGCAAAGGAGAACTGCTATTACCACCCAACACCATGAGGTGTAGTTAATCACATATCGTTAACAGAGTACAGACATTGCCCATATTCAAGCCATTTTATGACAAGTCTTTCAAGATCCAAGAGATCACATTAGGAATGTATAACATAACATCTGAAATAGGTCAGGAACATTTCTCCATGGAATCTACATATATTATAAGTCGAGTTTTATTCCAATCAATTCTAGCCATTTGCCTTCTAGTGGGAGTCTTCTCTTTATACCACTGTAATGCCAATTCAGTGGTACTACTTTTAGTGGTAGTTTTCTTCTTTCTCTGGTACTAAAAATGCCCACTGAATACTACAACCTGTTGATGTTGTTTCCTTTGTTTGGTTTCTGAACTCATAGAGACTTGAATTGTTAGCTAGTGTTGAAAAACAAGGTATTTGCTTAGATGTACCTGCTGGCTTCAGAGCTTTCATTTGATAAAATCTGACTGCCGCTGTAATGTTCTTTATACCTCCTGTTTAGGGACTGGAAAATATATCTTCCACATGATTTTTGTTCAAGAAAATGAGTTCTCTCCTTAGTAACACTAAAGTTCAAATATACTCTCCATTTATAAGTAAAGTCCAAATAATGACAGATCTTGCTCAAGTGACTGTAATCACTAACCATTTATCAATGATTATAATGATGCTTTTATTAATGATGAGAGAGTTAATAACTCCAGACTTATATTAAATACTGACAGGATTCAAATGCAGATTTTAACCTAAATCAGTATTTTGCTTGGGGCTCGACAGTGTTGGCACATAATAACTGAAAAAAAGTTATTTTATTATGTCATAACGTGAGATTATTTTGAGATATTAAATTTATTATGCTTTTATTTGTTCTAATTTCATAAGTCCATATCATAAAATATCCAGATTCTAAGCAGTCAGGCCTTTGAACCTCTTCCTCTGAAATACTCATATATTAAATCCTTTTTGCACTAATTAAGGCCTAAGTGAAATAGGTATCCTGGAGTGGGGAGAATTTTAGGTAAAAAGAGCAGAGAAGTTTCTGGAATCTAAGCTAGCAATTTCTAGCAGGGAATTCTTGAAAGACTAGCTATACAAAAGATAAGATAGCATGAGGCTGCTGTGTATGCATCACATGGTCCGAGCAGTGCACCGAGCCCTTTACAGTAACTTTTTTGTTCTGAGAAAACAAACGTTTCTATGGCAAAAGTAAAAGCACCAGGAATCTCAAATCCTTAAATTCCCTTTTAAAGGCAAACATGAAGAATTTGAAAAGAAGGGAAAAGAATTCAAGCACAGTTCTCAAGTCCTGTGAGTCCATTAATGACAGAGTTAGCTCCCAAAAGAATAAAAGTGTGCTAGTTGACTTGACTTGGCTCCCTGTCTCTTTAAGAATACTAAAAGGTCAAAACCAAGGCACCAACATAATAAGTATGTAAAGCAGGCTTGGTGCTTATTGCTGAATTAAAAATAAAATTAAAAAAAGGTAAAACAGCACTAATTTTCCTTGTCCAAGCTAAGAACACTTAGCTAGTTTTCTGTTATTATTCTCATGAAAATATTTATAATAATAATAGTAACCTTGAGAATCCCAATATAATGAAGTGCATATCAGTTACAATGCATACCTTTGCTTATGTGATAGTGAAAACTTTTCCACAATTTCAATACCAACTAAAGTACATTTCAAAGCTTTCCATTTGCACTACTTTTCAACATGAGTAATGCAGCTAAGGACTTGTTGCGCTTTCTCAGTCCTAAACTTATCATGAGAAATTCGGTTGCCATTATTTTAGAGGTTGAGAATTTCCACAGTGTGGCATCTCAGAGCTGGAGTTCTCAAAATCCCGTGCTGTTTTCATGTTCAAGACTGTAAGGCTGAGAACCAGGAACATCAAATGTGTAATTCTCAGTCACGGGCTGAAGACTGATGTGTGCCTCAGGTACCAGCCAGAATGGGTGAATTCTACCTTCAAAAACCTTGTTTTTGCTGGGCGGGCGGTGGTAGTACACACCTTTAATCCCAGCACTTGGAAGGCAGAGGCAGGTGGATCACTGTGAGTTTGAGGCCAGCCTGGTCTACAAGAGAATAGGCTTGATAGCTACAAAGAAACCCTGCCTCAAAAAAAAAAAAAAAAAAAAAAAAAAAAAACCTTGTTTTCTCAAGTGCTTTTGAGGCACCTAATTGGATGGCACCCACACAGTGAGATGGTAACTGCATTTGTTCAGTATCCTGGTTCAGATGCTAACGAATGAGGCATCCCCACACAAGTATTCTTTTCTTTTTTCCTTTTTTTTTTTGGTTTTTTGAGAGAGGGTTTCTCTGCAGCTTTTTTAGAGCCTGTCCTGAAACTAGCTCTTGTAGACCAGGCTGGCCTCGAACTCACAGAGATCCGCCTGCCTCTGCCTCCCGAGTGCTGGGATTAAAGGCGTGCGCCACCACCGCCCGGCCCACACAAGTATTCTTACAAATGTATAGTAAATGATCAAATCCAGTTGACCAAAGAAATTCATTATTACAGTGAGCCTCTAGGATTTGAATGTTTTCCTGTGTGTCTTTTGGTGATGCCATGTGTCCCACTACCAATCACTTTCCACTAGTGATTGACATATGGTCATAAGACCCAATATGTTGTTTAAGATAAAATCTAGCATCTTCTTGAGTAGTCTTTCAAGGTAATGTTTAATCATTATTTTGATAATTGCTTTCAAAAATAGTTATTAAATTTGATAAACTACCATTGTTATTCAGAATTGAATGAATATTTCAAAAAGATAATGTTTAATACTAAAAAAGTATAAAAGTTTATTTCGCTATAAATTAATTAAAGGCTTAAAAACTCTTATAGTGTAAGGAATGAGTAGAGTTCTGAGGTCTAATTCATAATATATAAGTATGGGCTAGTCATCTGTTTCATTGAGGTTCTAAAAATTCAAGGAAAAGCCCCTAAATTACTATTTATTTTAAAAAAAAATTTCTCACGATTTTAAATCAACATACACACACAAGTACACACACACACACACCAATAATTCTGAGCTTTCCAGTCATAAGAGATAGGGTGAGATACTTTCAAACACATGATAAATTCTCATCTATTCCCAAACACCTTATATTGTTTTCTTTGGCTAAATATTTTATAACTAATTGTTTATTTCTGACACTTTCACAGATGTGTAATGGATGTTAGTTATTGTCATCCCGGATCACCCTGTCATGTTTTCCTTCTTAGCACTCTGAAACCCTTCTTCCAAGTCCCTCTCTTCATGTCTTTTAAGAATACCTTCTGATTGACACTAAAGCTCCCAGTTCCTCTCCAGATCCCTAGAGATTGTCATGTAAGTAACACTGAAAAGTATATTGTAGGGTGGCCAATCTACTTTGTGCATTCCCAAAATAGCAACATCAAGTGCAAATTAGGAGGTACCACATCTTAGAAGCAGAACCACAGTGGCCTCAGGTGACATCATTGACATCAGTAAGGCAAAGGTCAGGATTGCATCATACAGCACTTCTCCCTTAAAATAAAAGGATGCTACCAGAGAGTAATGTGGTGACTACATCAAAGTATTATAAGATATACAATTACATTTTAAGATAACATCCATTTAAGCAAATATATGAATAAAATATGAAGAGGGTATCAGTCAAGTCACTATCAAGAATTCAGTTTTCCCCAATTTGACTGCAGCTTATTCTAATCAGTACTTATGACACATCTTCTTTGTATTTAAGTTCCGCTGCTATTATTTTAATTCCCTACTATGTATTTTACTACTTGACAATAAGCTCCATACTATCAATTGTATCTCATTCTTATTGTTCTCTTTCTAAATATGGAAAGCTTTGGAAGATGAACACTGCATTGCACGGATGGACAGTAAAGTGGAGTTTTTCTTTTGGAAAAGCACAGTCTTCAGAAATAGGGATTAGAACTAGAATCCACAGATCAGACACAAAACACACACACACACCTTCACTCAGGCTGAGTCAGATATTAGTCTCAATATTAATTACTTTAGAAACAAGGGGAAATCACAATAAAATATGATGTCTCCATTCTCAAATAAAAGATGTATTTCACAACTTGAGGGGGAAAAGACTTATATAATCATTCATACTTACATATACCCCTTCAGCAGAGATATTACAAAAATAATTCTAGTGAAAGGAATGTTGAACTGGTAAAATGTCCGCAAAAGTGTTTTAATATTTCTTATTTTGTATGTGTCATTAATAAATATCCTACAACAAACATTGCTGGTAAGCTTACATGTATATCTTACTTTTCAGGAGAAGAAAAAAATTATTGTTCACACTCTCTGAAATCTATTTATAATTATTTGAAAAAACATAAAACTAAATCTCAAAATACATGCATTGCCTTTTTTTCAAATACATTTTATGGCATTCAAGCTTCATCTTTAACCCCAAGCATGTCACAGTAATGAAAGTGTCATATAGCTTGCTAGAGTGTATTATTAAAAAACTAAAATATAAATCAGAGGAGGCTCGAATATTGCTCTAGAATTTACTGGCTGTGAGCTGTGTCTCATATTACTCATCAAAATTGGAAAAGTCATACTTATTCTCACAGGAAATTAAGGAGACTTGAGATGACTTAATGTAAGTTATTTTAACTTACAAGGCAGTTATATAAAAGGAAGCAGATTAAATTCCACTTTCAAAGGAAGCCGGAGCAGAAATGGAGGTAGCTAATGGGCAATAATGCAGTAATGAGATGACTTGAGGGTTGAATCATAATTTCTTAGTAGCTCCTTTGTATTAGGTCTTCTCATCTCTGATATTAGAGTCAGTAATAGGAGGGTGGCAGAAGAGGTCAGGTTGGTGGTCTTGTCTTTATGTCAAGGAGATAAGAACTCATGTGGTCAAAATAAGTTATATTTCCACAGGATCCTTTTGACAGACATCTCATGATCACTTCCTAAGCAGTTCCCAGGGTAGATCCCATCTCAAATCATCAGAACAAATCCTAACACTAATGATGCAGAGATGTGTGAGTCTCTGGAGTTTCCTGACCAGTCTATCCTATTGGAGAATTTCCAGGCAAATGAGAGACCCCCCAAAAGAAACTGTAAATAGAATCTTAAGAAGGACACTGGGTTGTTTTCTGGCTTCCATGTACACTAGCATACATGTGCACATGTACTAGAAAACAGGTGACATAAACACACCTATATGTATATATATACACAATACCATAATAACTCTTCTAGAGTACTGACGTATAATTTATAGGTATTTTAAAATTCTGCCACTTACAAAAAGTCACATAAATAGTTCATAAAATTATTCATATAGTAATGCTGTCCAGTATATTAATCATTGTAGTATATCATCCATGAAATAATGAAATAACCAAATCAATATACCAAAAATCATGCAAATATTTTAAGTGTGGAAGTTACAAAAAGACAGAACTACATAACTATATCTTTCTATAATCCAAAGTCATGGAAATAATTAGTGATAATATTGTTTAAAAACTGAAAAAATACTGAAATTATTAAATAAGTGTATAGGAAGCTCATACCTGAAAAACTTCATGCATATTAGAGTTCTTTAAAATATAGCTTATGAAAACTGTAATGAGGTGGTCATTTGAGGTAATTAAAAATTCATCTAGCAGAATGTTCACTTACAAGTTGTCAATATATCTGCCTTTAAACTATTGAAAACACTAGCGATCTCCAAGCCTCATAACAAACACATGACCTTATATAATTCAGAATTTTCCATAGAAAGGAGTACTTTCTTTGGAGTAGAATTCCTTGTTGTGGGGAATACTAAGGGAAGACAGAAAATAAAGTAGTGAATAGCACCACACCAGCTAGCTGTACTGTTATCTTAACTTAAAACTGATTTCCTTTTCTCCACAATCCTGGGAAAGTGACTGATGTGAAGGGTCTTCTGAGTCTCAGGAGGAAGCAGTATTTCTCCCAACTGGGGTTGTAAACGGATGTGAGGTCCATGGAACAATCTGTAAGACTGAGTCCTCTGAGACTCACTTCCACATGTTGGCAAGAAATAACACTTAAATCAAGTCACAATGGTGTTATTCCAAGTGGACATACTGGATTCCATATGAAAAAAGCAATTTTTATAAATATAACCAAAATTTATGATACAAAAATGAAAATGATAACTTTATAAATGACCATAACTAAGATTCATCATTCCATAAGGAGTCAGACACAGAAGCATGAAACTGACTGAAATCAAAAACCACAGAGACCAGAAGTTTTGAAAAACAAAACAAATGAAGCAAGATTTTTTTTTAAATTCACATGTAGTATTTAAGATATCCTCCTCCTGCTCCTCTTCCTTCTCTAAAATGATATAGAACAATTCCAAGCCTACTTAAATATACTACAAGAAAGCTTATACAGAAACTCTTAATGTATATTCATGACAAAGAAAGACATTAATACTTGTATTTACATTACAAAACATTGCAATAACTATTAGCATTATTTTTACAAGAACATATTATAAGACCTATTAGTCTTTTGAACAGTTGTAAGAGTAAAACTGATAATTCTCTTTACTTATTATCATCCCTGCTAAAACAAAATAACTAGATCAACATTATAAAATAGTATAGAATAGGAAGTATAGGGTGAAGAAAATTTTCTTTTCTTAATTAAATATTTGTTTTATTTTTAAATTATTTTATGCATCTGTGTCTGAGAAGGATAAGAATGTACATATGAGTCCAGGTGGCTGTGGAAGCCTAAAGAGGGCATTGGATCTCCTGGCTCTAAAATGACAGGTGTCTGTATACTGCCTGACATGGGTGGTGGAAACAGAACTAGTGTCCTCTGCAAAAGTGGTGCATGCTCTTGAGCACTATACAATCTATCCAGCACCTGAAATGTTTCCAGTCTGGGCTATAGAGCAATGGTTAGCAATAACAGAAGGAATTTTATAAATAATAAATTTATAAACAAATAAATCTAAATATAAAAATTAATTTATGAATAAAATAGAAATAATATATTTTATAGATAGAAATAAAATTATAAATAAATAATAAACATTACATACATATATATGCATATGTTTATGTGTATTTGCTTATATTATATATTAGTAGAAGCATACAAACGACATATATAAATATTTTAGTGGAAGTACACAAAATAATTCCACATAATAAGCTTAGCCATTTTTACTTTTAAATCCACAATGAACCACAAGGAGGAAGAGGAGGAGGAGGAAAAGGAAGAGGAGGAGGAGGAGGAGGAGGAGGAGGAGGAGGAGGAGGAGGAGGAGGAGGAGGAGGAGAAGAAGAAGAAGAAGAAGAAGAAGAAGAAGAAGAAGAAGAAGAAGAAGAAAATCCAGCAACCTAGCTAAAATTTTAAAACTTTATCAACTTTCACCTCCAATGGAATAAAAAAGAAAAAAGAAAAAAGGAACTAACTCACTGTGGTGAGTCTACCCACCAATCTACCCTGACTGGTCCTTGGTCTCTCACTTGCATCTTTGCCCTTCCATACCCTAGGAAACATTAGTGTAAGTCATTATTTATCTTCTCAGTCACAGTAGAAATCTCTAAGCCATCCCTCCAATTGCAGTTTTATTGCCTTTAAGCTTTTTTTTTTTTACAAGCGTGTTATTTCCCAAATTAAATATAACTACTCTCCTACTTAACACAGTCCATTTCTATATCAGTATCAAGACATGTTTGTAAGTCCTTTATCTTGGCTACTATAGATTCAGGTCCTCCTTGGTCTCCACTTTCATGGGTCCTTAAAAACACACTTCATTGTAGAATCACCAGAAATCTTCCACTCTCTCTTGAATAAATCAGATTTATGATATTTTATTTTGTTTGCTTTTCACTTTATTGAAAGAATTTTACATGTGCTATGTTCCATTTACACCAATTGTGCTATCCCTGGGTTATTTGCAGAGACCAGGTCACCTCTGAGAGTTGGCTGAAGCTTCTTCACTTCTTCTAGAGAACCAACTAGGTGGCACTCCCCTTCTTCTGCCATCCCTGAATGCACCTCTGCTCTCTCATAGAATGTGTAGTGCACCTACAGTTTGGTTTGTGTCCTACTTCATCAAAATAAGGCAGAATATATCAAAAAATGAATTCTGAGATCCCTGTTTACATCATGTAGCACAATGTGATTTCCAAGACAAATTTTGCTAATTTGCTAGTGAACAAAGTGAAAGAACATCATACTTTTTAGTTAAAAATAAATCTAAGTTCATCACCTTATGGGTACCTTCTATTACTGCTTTACAGAATGCAAGCTGGTGCTTTTATGAGAATTAGGGAATACTGGACAACAGTATTACACTCCATGTACATTAACTAGGTAAGTCAATTTTTTGAAATGGATAGATGATGAATTATCTCTCAGCTCATTAATTTATAAAATAAGAATGAATAGATATCATATGGAGAGTAGGTGCAAGTGAAGAAAACTGTGACTCACAGTTACTATGAAAATTTGCATTTCCCATCAGATGAGAAGGCATTTCCTTAAAAGCACGACAAAAACGGTGCTTTAACATAATCACAATTGGTTAAATAGAAGAGCATATGTTGGCTACAACTTTTACTTCATCATTTGGGATTGAATTAATCAAATGTTTGTTTGTGCGAAGTTTCTGCATCCCATCATTTTAATTAATACTGTCAAATAGAGGCCGCATATGAAAATTTGGAGGTGAGAAAGAAAAGTAGATAAATAATATAATTTTATCTTAATTTCAAATGATAAATGCTTTAAAAGTTTTAAAAAGTTATAAAATGACACAGACTGATTATTTTTACCCTGAGTCCAATAAGCTCAGTAAATCCTTACTTAGAGCTATTACATACTCTATTTAATTCTAAATAGACTTGATAATGAAGGAAGCCTAATGCTATTTCTGGAATAACCATTAAATAATTTCAAAAAAACAAAGCTTGTACCCAACAGAGAAAACAAAATGGAAGGGTAGGAAGTTAAGTGACTGATTAGAAATAATTAGAGATTCGAGATGAGGCAAAAGGAAAACAAAGTCACCAATCATAGCATAAAGCAGCATTCGTATTTAAACTCAAACATATCACAAACTATACTAATGGTACATGATTTTGCATCAGAGTCAAATATGAAAAATATGAGAAATGATACTGAGTCACAACTCTGAACTCAACAGAACATCATGCACAAGAGATACTCTTTAAAATTAAACAAATAAACAGATTGCCAGTAAAAATCATGAAAAAATTATTGCATTAATAAGCAAAGTTAAGAATTTGTGACTATATTAATACCTTTAAAATTAGACAATAAAGCAACAGTCTTCACCAAGTGTCAAAAGGGTTATTAAACAATGATAAATCAGAGAGCTACGACTAAAAAGTAATGATTTTGACATTTATAAATCAAAATATATAATATAAATCTATAATTGCATTTGATCTAAAGAAATTTGGAGCAGGCCTAACTATATAATTGGTTCCCCTGAGATAATGTAGATGTACACTGAAATAAATTAATGTTAAACACATTTTTCATGTCTTCTGGTCAAACCAGACTATGGGTTTGAAAATAAGTTACAATAGATTTTACAGCAGAAATTACATAGAATATTGACTGTTACTATCTGGCCTATGTGAAATTGAATTAGTATTTACTGATATGTGCTTACATAATCCTCCAAATATTTGTAATTAAAAGGAAAACTAGTAGATTTAAGTGATTATATTAAGAAGACAAAAAGATATACACAGACTATCTTAATTTTTGGTTTCAAAAGCCAGCTATTAGAAACAAATTATGTTTCCAATAATAACTGAACTATAAGAACACCAATTCTCAAATAAAATGAGTTTTGTTGCCAGCACAGCAGTGGGGAAGCTCTACTTATCCCTTGAAAAGTACACTTATGACCAGGAATTGAGAATAGCAGAGAAGACCCAACACTTGCAGATCTTGGGAACACATGAAAGAAATGCATGTAACAAGAGTTCAGTTAATATTTTCTTCCTAAACAAATACTTGAGAATGCAAATAACTTATGCATTCCCAGCCTGAAATCCATGTGTTTGTTTGTTTGCTAATTTTACTGGGAACTCAGAATCAATGTTGTCCAAGTATATCGCAAAACTTTATAGGAATGGGTGTCCAAATTAGATTTAACTCTCATAAACAGAGAAACAGTAAAGTGATATTTTATTTATATTTTAATACATAAAGACTGCTTGAAAAACAGAATGCAAAACAGCCACCCCGGTCAACCATAAAGACACACCTTTATTCCCAGCAGCCACACTACTTAGTCTTAGAGGCCAGGAGGAGGTGGTGCATGCCCATAATCCCAGCACTAGAGAGAAATAAAAGATTTCTCATCTTCAGATTGAAGCCCAATATCTGTCTCTGGGTTTTTATTATTCATTCTACAAACATGATCTATGTATGACTCATTAAACCATTAAAATGTGTGTTTATGTCCTTGATTTTCAGCAAACTGGTTCATATGAATGCTGCTCAGGCAACTGATCCTGTGTTTGGCCAAAGAATATAGGAGGTAAAGGCTAACAGTTTGTCTATCTCTTCCATATAACACTTTGACCATTTCTCCTAAGTAAGAGTTCTTACTGTACCATCTGGGGTTATATGAACATATAAGACCAAGGGTCAAAAAGAAAAAGAAACACTGCTTCTTTTTTCAGATAAGAGAACATATTTCATTGAAAAGCAAAAGAAAAATAATATTTACCATCATGATATACAATGTGATTAGATATTTCATAAAAATAATAAAAGATAATGAACAAATGGATTTACTTACAAGATCCAGAGACTGACAAAGCAAGCACACAAATTTAGGTAGGACATTTAGTTTTATTTTGATTTTGTTCGATTGTTTTGCTCTTACTGTTTGTTCTTCTATGCCTGGTCTGTTTTTAAGACACATTGAATGATTTGAATACACACCATTCATCACATCCTTAGAAAGCTGGTTTCATTGTAATAAATTTTATTAGATTGTGAAGTTTTGGTTGAAATAATTTCTAAATGTTTTGTTTTAGAGCAGGACATATTTAAAAATCATCCCAAGTAACTTGTCTGTGCACTGCATATTCTGGATGTGTCTAGTTATATTCCTTTGAGCCACTGTGAAGTAGTATGTTCTTTGATGTTTACAACCTTTATATGATTTAAATTCAGTTAGTAAAATCTCTGGACAGGCAAGACTCTACTTATGATAGCATACTTAAACTCTAGGGAACATCTACTTTTATGTAATTATGTACACTCCTAATATTTATACTCATACTTTGTGTCAGTGTGGAGGATGAAGTGGCAAATAGATTTCTCTCATGAATATTAAACAGTGCCAATCTAGTAACACAAAGACACAAACATCTTTTCTTTGGGGATATATAACACTGGGGTGTCTCTATAATTTTCCTTCCCATGCTTTATTTACCTAACACTTAAGACAGAGACCTAGGAGAGAACCAAACAAGACTTCAGAAACAATGCCAATGTGGTGAAGCCTAAGAATATTCTACTATATCCATAGATTAATGGCTAGCCCAATTGTCATCAGAGAAGCTTCATCTAGCAACTGATGAAAACAGATGCATACCCACAGACAAACATTAGGCAGAGCTTGGGGTATCCAGCAGAAAAAAGGGAAGAAAGGATTGTAGGAGCCAGGGGAGTCATGGACACCACAAGAAAATCTACAGAATCAACTAACCTAGACTCATAGGGGCTCATGTAGACAGAACCGACAACCATATATGACATAGGCCCTCTGCATGTATGTTACACCTGTGTAGCTTGATATTCTTGTGGGACTCCCTACAGTGAAAGCAGGGGTTATCTCTGACTCTTTTCTCTTTTATTATTGATTTTTTAAAAAAATATTTATTATATATACAATGTTCTGCCTGCATGTATCCCTGCAGGCCAGAAGTTGGCACCAGATCTTATTATAGATGGCTGTGAGCCACCATGCAGTTGCTGGGAATTGAACTCAGGACCTCTGGAAGAACAATCAGTGCTATTAACCACTGAGCCATCTCTCCAGCCCCTTATTATTGATTTTTTAATTGAACTCTACATTTTTCTCTGCTCTCTTCCCTGGCTCTCTCCTCCCCACTTCAACCCTCCACCAAGGTCCCCATGCTCCCAGTTTACTCAGGAGATTTTGTCTTTTTCTACTTCCTACAGAGATTGGATGTCAATGTGGTGATTTCTCAGAAAATTAGGAAACAACCTTCCTCAAGACCCAGTAATACCTTATTGGGTGTATATTCGAAGGATGCTCAATTGTGCCACAAGGACATGTGCTCAGCTTTGTTCACAGTAGCATTGTTTGTCATAGCCAGAACCTGGAAACAACCTAAATGCCCCTCGACTGAAGAATAGATAAGGAAAATGTGGCACATTTACACAATGGAGTACTACACAGCAGAAAAAAACACAACTTCTTGAATTTTGCAGAAAAACGGATGAACCAGAAAACATCATTTTGAGTGAGGTAATCCAGACACAGAAAGAAAAAAAAATAACATGTGTACTCACTCAAAAGTGGTTTTTAAACATAAAGCAAAGAAAAGTAGTCTACAAATCACAATCCCAGAGAACTTAGACAACAATTAGGACACTAAGAGAGACATACGTAGATCTATTCTACATGGGAAGAAGAAAAAGACAAGATCTCCTGAGTAAACTAGGAGCATGGGGAACTTGGGGGAGTGTTGAAGGGGAGGGAAGGGTTATGGAGGGGAGCAGAGAAAAATGTAGAGTTCAATACAAATCAATAACAATAAAAAGAAAATGTGTGGATTAATATCTGGGTCTTCGATTTGTTTCCATTGGTCCTCCTGTCTGTTCTTATGTCAATATCAGGCTGTTTTCAGTACTGTAGCTCTGTAGTAGAGTTTTGAGTCAGGTATTGTGATGCCTCCAGAAATTCTTTTATTGTACAGGATTGATTTGCCTATCTTGGGTTTTTTTGCTTTTCCATATGAAGTTGAGTACCATTCTTTCGAGGTCTGTGAAGAATCTGTTGGGATTTTGATGGGCACTGCATTGAATCTGTAGATTGCTTTTGGTAAGATTGCCATTTTTACTATGTTATTTCTACCTACCCAAGAGCATGGGAGATTTTATCTCTGACTCTTTTGCTGGCTTTCTAGGCCTTACTCCTCATATTGAGTCGCCTAACTCAGCGTTAATACATGGAGAGGTGCTTAGCCATACAGCAACTTGATATACCTTGTTTTTTTGATATCCATGGGAGGCCTGTCCTTTCCTGACCTAAACAGAAAGGAAGGAGAGGACTGAGCATTGGGAATAGTAGGAGGATGGGAGGAGGAATTGAGAAGAGAGAAGGGAGGGAAAACTTTGTCTAGGTCCTAAAAAATAATTAATTTTAAAAATGAGCAAGACTCACTCGGGAGGCAGAGGTAGGCGGATCTCTGATTCAAGGCCAGCCTGGTCTACAAGAGCTAGTTCCAGGACAGGCTCTAGAAACTACAGGGAAACCCTGTCTCGAAAAACCAAAAAAAAAAAAAAAAAAAAAAAATGAGCAAGACAAAGATACTGCAACATAGGCATTTATTGCTCCAGATACCACAATAGTATGATTTTTTTTTTATCTAAATAACATAGTCTTCATTATGTGGGGTGCTTCATTCACAGTAAATGTCAAGGCACACACACACACACAATTTTAAGTGTCAAGTGCATGGAAAGGGATGATGCATTTTATTTGTCTTTTTGTTATAAAATTTGATACTTTTTGAACATAATTGCTTCACTCTTTGAAAGTTTCACCCATACATGTAATGCATTTTGATCATATAGATCCCCCTTTCCATTCTTTTCATATCTTCTGTTATCCCCCACTTCTTACAACTTTATGAACTCTTTTTGTAAACCCATGGATTGAGATATTTTAACGGAGTTTAAATGATGAAAATCTGTCAATAGAGCTTATTTTATATTTAAATTCTTTCACCTATTTCTTTCCTTTCTTGAAAACTTCTGTCTGAGTCTGAGTATTTTATCTTCCAAAATAACTAAAAAGAAAAGATGAGTATCCTTGCTGGAGGACCATGTTCTTATATAATGTAAAGATTTGTCACTCATATTGGCCTAATAAAACATTGGTTGGCCAGTAGCCAGACAGGAAGTGTAGGTAGAGTGACCAGACTAGGAGATTTCTTGGAAGAGGAAAAGCAGAGACACAGTCATCAGACAGATTCAGAAGAAGCTAGATGAGAAAATGTACCAAGGTATATGGCTAAGCACAGATAAGAATTATGGCTAATTAAAGTTGTAAGATGTAGTTAACAACAAGCCTGATCACAAGGCCAAATAGTTGATAATTACTGTAAGCCTCTGTGTATTTATTTGGGACTGAATGGCTGTAAGACCGGGCAGGACAGAAACTTTTACCTACATATCCTGTCCCAACTACTTAGTGCTACTGATGGCATGAATCTTAGAGAAGAACCTATGACCACTTTAACAACAATCTAAATGCGTGTCCTCATACCCACAAAGAAGTGTAATCCTCATTCCTCATCAAGGTTACTTCCCTTTACAACATATGGAAAGGATCTGAAAACAACACAAGCAAACAAAATTCAGAACTGTGAAGAGGAAGTAACAGGTATGAAGTGCAATGTGTGCTCTTTCTTTCAGAACAACCCCATAAATTAAGTCTTTCACAATATTCACTAGGACCAGACATATTTCATAGAGATAAACACAGGAAGCTTTGAGGTCAATCAATTCTAGCATATAGATGAGGATACCAGCTTTGGCATCCCTGAAAAACTCCTGTAGGAAACTGTACCTCTCAAGGATTTCTTGTTTCTATGTTTCAACAACGAGCTTCTGCCCTTGAGAGCAGAAAGAGCAGAAACATACCTCTTTCCCTAACTCCCCCCACACATTTTCTCTTTCTTTCCCATTCTCCATCCTCTTAAGATATCAACGCCTGTATGGAAGCAGTCACTTTGAATGGCACGCTGGTTTCTCTACCGGTTGTGAAACAGAGACACAGTCTTCTTGCTCTCACCATGGTTCTTATCCACTCCCATGAAAAACTCCTTCAGGTGTGTCTTCCCCATCTGGTGGACTATTTCCCTTAAAACCAGGACTCAGAAATTAACTCTGCCTCCCTTAACCCATTTCTAAATTCTGTCACAGTGACAAGAAAAGGAATACACATGCATTCACTGATTGTTCTCATATATATTTGCTACTTTATACTATAGCTAAAATGCATTTTATTCATTGCTATTTGATCTCCAAAGTGGCAGATTTTCCCCATATGAAACCAACATGATTATTTCTATATTCTGAAATTGTTAACCTATATTAAAGTCATATTAAATAATATTTTTCAAAAAAATTAGAATAACAATAAATTTCTCTTATGAAAAATTAGATAATAAAAAATAAATAATTTAAAACAATTCCTTCACAAGATATCAATACCTACCCCAATGCTTTCTAATCTAACTTCCCCTCACACTGAAAAACCATGAAGAAAAAGACATGTAAAAAAAAATTAAGTTTTTATAAGAAGAATGGCAACTATGGAGAGCTATGCCTTATATATGATATATATCATATATACTTATAATGTCACATTAAATATGTCACTTCCACTTTTGCTTTCTCTTGCAAAACTAGAGAGAGAAATGCATATACCAGAAGTAGAGACCATGGAAGACTGCAAACAGTCATTGTTATTTGTAGCGAGTGGCGAGCAGGCCTGCTTTTCGTCCAGCCTGGCTCCCAGTTGCCTGGCTAGCTTATGCCCCGAAATAACAACACACAATTTGTATTCTTTTAAACACTGCTTGGCACATTAGCTTCAGCCTCTTACTCACATCTTGACTAACCCATATCGAATAATCTGTGTAACACCACGAGTGGTGTCTTACTGGGAAAGATTCAGCATGTCTGACCTGGTGGCTGGCTTCATGGTAATTGTCCCAGAGAAGAGAGGCATGGCAATTGCCTGAGGCATCTGCCTCACTCCCAGCATCCTGTTCTGTCTACTCCACCCACCTATGTTCAAACCTATCAGGCCAAGCAGTTTCTTTATTAATTAACCAATGAAACAGCAGATAGATAGAAACACTCCGATATCAGTTATTGTCTACTGGATAGTCATGAGACCGTGCCTTAAAACAGCTTATTAGATTCTCTTTCCACAATTGAATTTTATTTCATCAGAACTCTAGTGACTCACTGCAGAATCAAACATTGGCTAATTCTAAGTAAAATCTTGATGTTCACAGAAGAGTAAGCTAGAAACTAACAGCCGAGGGATTACTACAAAGATTTAGGTCACCGAACTTAACTTGTAAACTGTTCATGTAAATCATGTTTGAAATGAGCTTTGTGAAGAACTTGGGCAACGTGACAATGTGGTTAATAAACACCAACTGCATCACGCACCTTGTCCTCAGGCCTGACAGATGACATCTTCCTAAAATATGAGAGTCTGTTTAGCATTCCAGACAAAGATGAACTCATCCTCCTCCATCAGCATTCTGAGAATAGGAATATGAGGACCTTTTAGCATATGTATCGACAGCAAACTTGAGGGACAGCACACTGGTGAACTCCAGAGGCTAGTCTCTGCAGACATTGTGTGAAAGTCATCATGACCAGAACAACTTATCATCAAGGTTCTTAAATATAAGAAATACACTGACTTCTTTCATTTTAAGCTATTGCCCTTTAGTATTTCCTGCTATTTAAAATGAAACATAATATTTACCTAGCATTTAATAACAGGATAATCATAAAAATCAGTCAGTAAAGGATTCTTATATGCTTAATCGATAAAGTGCCTGCAGTAAAACTGTGAGGACATACATTTGAATACAGAACACCAACATGAAGCCCAAGGCATGGTGGCGTAAGCCTGTAACCCTAGCACTGAGGAGGATGTCCAGGAGGAAACCTAAATCCCACTGAACTAGTAATGCTAAAATAGCAAGATATAAGCTTATTGAGAAAACAGCCTTACTAAGTAAGCTAAGGCTATTGAGCAGAAAGAGGTACTCGACACCAAACCTGATGAATTCAATTTTATCCTAGAAACCTAATGATAAAAGCAGAGACAGAGAGAAAAAGAGTTTTCATTTTTCTTAATTGTGCTCTGACCTTTACATGAGATTCATGGCATTTGTGTATCCACACATGTACTAACATTCATTCACAGTAGATAGGTGACAGACAGACAGTCAGACAGACAGACAGACAGATAGATAGACAGACAGATACATAGATACTTGGTGGAGAGTGATCAAGGAGGATGCCCAATATTAATGTTGCCCTCTGGTCTTCACATGCACCCACATGAACACCCAAAGACATAGATAAAGAAATAAACAATTCCAAAGTTAGAAGTTGTTCAATGGCAGGGTATGTGGCTCAGACAGTAGAGGACCTGCTTAGTGTAGATGTTTTTCAATGTATATGTTGGTGTGCAATGAATAAAAACTTATTATAACTGTATCTCAAATTTGTATGTTCTATAAGTTAAAATGTCATGTTACTATGGTGATTTGCTGTGGGATAACCCTTTTGTATGCTGTGTATATGTTTTACTCCTATTGGTTAATAAAATAGCTAATTTGACCTATACCATGCAGGATAGAGAAAGGCAGGAAAGCCAAACTAAACTATCAAACTATCAAAGAGCGATTGTATCAGATGAGGGAGACAGAAAGAAAGACTTTATTTGGCTATTTTAAAACAATGCACAAATGGAACTCAATTTTCATTATTAAAATGAGGAACAGTTTTCCAATGTTGAAGTTTATTAGTGGAAAATTCTCAGATGGTGTCCTTAGAAATTTGACCAATGGGATAAGCTCATCTGATTTGCACTTAAGGATATTATATTTATACTTTTCAACAAAGACAAGAATGCTGTCTAGTTTTGGTGATTACATTTTAAACATATGTTTTCTGCTTCCTTGAGAAATACATTACCTGGTTATAGTGCATAAAAGAACACAGTAAAATTTTAAATCTAAAAGGAGTAGAAAAAATTATTATTACAAGTGCTCCTAGGTAAATGGTCAAACACAGGTCGATTAGGGGCCAAGATTCATAAAGAAATATGTCTAAACTTCAATGGAGTGGGAGAAAGATTAAGACTGTGTTGGTTACAGTTCAGGTTAGAAGAGTCCATATATCCACTACCACTGATAACAGGTCATGGCCTTAGTCAAGGATAGCTACAAGTGAAAAATGATATAATTATATCACATAAAAGTTATGGCTTCTAGGATTCTTGCCAGGAATAGGGATAGCAAGAGGCCTAGTTGTTGGTGACATTGTTCCTATCAGTTAAGATCCATTCTACTCTAATCAAATTAATTTCATACTTTACCACAACTCTTTTGAAAAAGAACAGTCACACTATTATTATGGAAAATCTACATCTACAACTTTTGTGCCAATGAGAAATATATGCAAAAATATAGAACCATTAAGCTCTGAACAGCCATCCGCATGGTCTTCAATGTTTCATGTTCTACCCAAGAAAGAATGAGAGTCCAGACTAGTCATCTACATGGTATGCCTCACGCTAGATTTTAACCATATTAATATTTTCTACTCAAACATGATCTCACATAATATTTTCTGAATTCTTTGGAGACACTACAAAATAAGTAGAATGATTTTAACTTCATCAGAAGAAGTAAGAACAAAGCTCTGTTCCCTAATTAGCTACCTAAACATGCATTTGGAGAAGGGGAAAAGATTACCCTTACTCACTATTCAGCATGAAACTCTTGGATACAACCTGGCTAAAATGATCAGTTAAGAGATGTGAAGGCATGATAGAACTTTGTGTGTTATTCATAAATATTTTCTTGTTTCTCTTTGTAAATTGAATATAGTTTTGCTGGTTCTGGTTTAATCTTGATTCCAGGGCATAGGTTTTTATCTGTTATAAGTTTATCATGTTTATCTTTCTAGAAAAGTCCACCAGTGGAGTATAACTTCACAAAAAAAAAGGAGGAAATGTGGTACAGGAAGCAAATCATACAAGCGTGGTTCTGACCTCAGATCAGCTTCAATTTCCCAAGGGTGGTGGCAATGGAGACCTGACTAGAGAAAAAGTCGATTAATGATTTAGGGGTTCTTCCAGAGACATTAACTCAGGTGAAGTCATGATTCTTGACTTCGCTATAGGAAATAATTTCAGGACAAGTCAGTATGAAGCAAAGTTAGAGTTTATTAGAAAAGATTTTAACCTAGTTGTAAGCATGGGTATTAATAGAAGAAAGAAAAAAACACCAAAGAAAGGAAGAGAGACAAGCAAAAAAAATGTGTGGAGGCTTCTCAAAAGAAAGCCAAGCTTCAATCTTAATTATGACTATAAAGAATATGTGTGTGTATGTGTGTGTATATGTATATATAGATATATAATTTTGAATATAATTTAGGTGAATCTAAAGTTAAACCTTAAAAGGTTGTTTAGAATCTATACAAACTATACCTCCAACCCTTTTTCTGGTTCTGTTAAATGAGATCACAAGGCTGTTGGAGAAGTGCCTTAGAGAAGATTGAGATTCATCTCATCAGGTGAAACCAAAAGTCACAAGGGTTTCCGAACAGAGTCAAAATATATCTTTTACTGTAAATAGTCATTCTTGTGATTTTATTAGAAAAAAATAAAGAAGAGAAGAGGCAGATCACATTCAAAGGTTATATATGCTTAGGCATTAAATATGTCCATTGCATAAAAAAAAATCTTATTTGAAACATCTTTATAGGAAAGGAATATTGTCTGTATATAGGAAATCTTCAACATAAATGTTAGTTGTGCTGTAAGGATTAACTTCTGATAAAACACCAGAAGGATTTCATCCTTTCTGTTCCCACATCTCCTTAACTTTTGAGGTCTTTTTCTCTTGTCTCACCTGCATCCTATTAAAAACCATATGATCGAGATTGTGTGAAATGTACCTCTCTCACAAAGGTCAGTGAAATGGAATGACTATTCCTGGGCAATATTTTCATTTTCTAGTTATCTTTCCATTCCTTTTCCAAAAAGACAAATTAAGGTTCTTTCAAATGTTTGCTGAGACCCCTCGGATTTAGATAAAGAAACCCAAAATGTTGTTGATTCATCTCCTACTCCAGCCATCTCCCTTAAACAAGAGTTGACTTTCTTAAACCAAATCACATGTCTTTTTGAGTAGAGTGTAAATTTTTATAGCACCATGCACTGGACATGAGCCATCCTTCAGTCCCGTGGATTCATTCTGAATATATATGTTCATCACTCTGTTGCTCTCTTGATTATAAGATCAGCTTTCCAAATGTTTGCCTCGGAAAGCATTGTCTTGTAAGTATTCAAGATGCCCCTGAATATTTCTTACTTCATTTCACCTCATATATAAAATTGAATTATCTCACATCACTACAAGGATAACAACAAAAAGATCCTGAAAGACCATATTCACATGATTATGCTATTGAACATTATTATACTTACTATTGTTAATCTCTTACTGTACCTAATATACACATTATTTTATCATAGGTATGTGTCCTTCTTAACATTCACTGTCAAATTAACACTGACTAGAGTTACCAGGTCAGATTGGCCTATGGGCAAGACTCTGGAGGCTAATCCAAACTGTCAATTGATTTATCAGGGCCTGCATCACTATGGAAATTAAGAAGTCCTAGGAAGGTATGACTAGAATGTCTAAGAAAGTTAGCGAAGCATGAGCTTGTTCTTTATGGTTTCTGCATTCAAGTCTCTGCTTGAGATCCTACACTGCTTCCCTGGATGATGAACTATAACCTGTAGCTTGGAATCAGCTGCTTCCTCCCCTAAATTGCTTTTGGTGATGATATTTGTCACAGCAGCAGAAAGGCAATATAGGTAGCACAAAAGTAGGAAAGAAACAGTACATACAAGAGTTAACACTGTTTGTGACTTCAGGCACCCTTGCCAGCCAATCAAACATGCAGCCCAAGGACAACAAACAGAAGAGAGCAGCTCCGAGTGTGGCTCAAAAAAATTAGAAAATCATTTAAAACATTATGAGTTTTTTTCTACGATGTTTAAAGAATCAACTGTGCAGTTTTCAGGTGTGAACTTTGTAGAAGACAACATGATCCTACAATGTCAAAAGGCTAGACTCCTCAGTGAAGCCTTTAGGTTGTATCCTACAGAAAGAAGGAAACACTATAGTGTGTAGAAAAACTTACGTGTTCTCAAATTAAACTAGACACTTGAGGACTTAGGAGTTAGTTGATTACGTAAGAAAAATCTCTCAGTTCTTCTTTATCTCCAATAACAAAGAAGAAGCCTAGGGACTCAATTCTAACGTATAAAGAGATATAAAGCTGATGGCAATACTGAAAGAATTAACCACTCATTATTCTTGACCTGGGAAATGAAGAAGTAAGGTGTGGCATCCCGGATTAGATTAACATCCTTTATTGCCACTTCACAGATTTTTGTCACAACACTAATGAAGAAACTTCATAAGGCTGGAGAGCGATTGATAGCTCAGTGTAGGCAAATGTCCTAGCTGTGAATCAATAAACAAAACGATGTGCAGATGCCTACACTCAACACTTGAACTGAAAGTAAAGTGTTTGGCTCCTGGAGCCCTTCTACCATTTTTAGCATTTCTCTCCAGGTACTTTGTTAACCATGGAAATTCCCATCTCTCCCCTACTCTTTTGCACATGCTCCCAACTGTGTTGCTGTGCCTGCTCACTCCTTTAACTCAAATCAAACTTTTTATTTCTCAAAAGCCAGAGACTTCCAGCAAGGACTAAGCAATCTTTTCTAAGTGTCTACAGAGTGCGTGTTTTGTGCCATACCATTTGTAGGAGGGAGTTTACCAGCAGCTGAAGTGCTTTCAACTCAATAACGTGAAACTTCATTGTAGGTTATCTTTTGACCTCTATGCAATCACTCTAAGCCAAACCAACTCAAATGACAGTTAATGCTAGAGTTATACAAATGTATGTTTACTCAAATTTCTGTTCGTTGGAATTTTGGCTGCGTTTATATGTCAAGAATATAAGCAAGCAAGTGGTGTAATGTATATAATTTTTGTTCAGAATCTCAAATTGCAATGGGAGCCTTAAAGTCAAAACATGTTATAATCATGTTGTAGTTAGCTGTAAAAAAATATGTTGACTTAGCTTATTCAGTTCTGTGTAATGTTATCAAAGTACACTTTTTACATAAACACATTTTCAGTAATACGCTGGGAATTATCTTTCATATATCATGAGATTATATAGGATTTCAATAATATCTTCTAGACAATACAAACATAGTTATTAGCATCTTTCACTAAGAATCATTGCTGTATATTTATGACCTTCATAATGAGAACAATTTCTCTACTTTCTGCCCTTACTACTTGCTTGTATAACCATTTTATTCAAATTCCTAACATGATGCCCTTTCTAAAAAAACTTTTAATGACACTTTGAAATATATGATCCACAATGTAATCTCATTCAATTGAGTAAAATATATTGGCCAGATCATTTTGTAATGGCTAGAAGAGAAACTCAGTGGTATAAATCATTGTAGTACCACACCTGACCCAAAGGCAAGACACGCTGGATGCAACTAATTCCATATGATTACTACCTATACTACTAATTAGTATGTATTCAATGGAAGTACCTTACAATTACAATGTTTATTACCAGAAATGCTAACTATATCAATAAGTATATATGTTACTATATCATTTGGGCACAAGAACTTATCTTTATGTGCACATTTATAATAGATGCATGTGTATATATACACATATGTGGATGTGGATGTACCCATAGGCACATACTTCATGCATGTATGTGTATTTACTATATATTATCCCAAATGAGGGCTCTATAACTCTATTACTGCTCTTTAATGCAGTGGCAAATTAAGCACCTTATATCTGTTCTCCTGTACAAGAAACTAGAAAATTATTTCCTAGTCTGTTGTGTTCTTTATGTCTAACCTAATGCATTAGGCATGTCTCCAAACCCTCCTTCAGAAAAGTGGCACATCCTGCCTGCATGACGAGAGTCCCTCGTTTTGAATTAGTAAGAATTTGAATCCATGGAGGGGAAAAGCCATGAGTTCTTGGCAAGTGTTCATGAACAGTCAGGATCTGGGGGGCAAACACCTTTGAAGTTGTTGCTAATTAGTGAGAACATGAAAGTTTGATAAAAGCCTTTGCCCTTTGTTTCTAGGGTAGGTAATTTCATGGTATTTTACATAATGCTAGTTAGGATGCCCTGAAGAGTCTGACATCAGTCACCTCTCTTGAGGAGGACTTGGAAACACATTCCTGTACTGTCACATTCTCCTTCCACACTCTCCTTCCTGTTCCCAATGGTCACTCTCTAGATGAATGTTCTTTTTGGAAACCATGGTCTCAGACTTCTTTCCTCAGAATAACATTGCCTAATAAGGAATTCAAGGAATGGAAACGTTGAATGTTACTCACCATATTGCTCTAGTCAGAGAACATAGAAATACATAAGACTATTTGAAAGATTAAGACAAAACAGAATTTTTTAACCTCTTTAAGTAGGCAAATAAATTTTATTGATTTATATTTTAAATTCATTCTAGTTTTTATTACATGTGCTTGTGTAGGGTGGTGTGCACCTGAACATGCAGGTGCAGAGTCCAACAGAAGGTTGTTTCCAGGTTCTGGCTATTACAAATAATGCTGCTATAAACATAGTTGAACAAATGCTTTTGTAATATGATTGGGCATCTCTTGGGTAAATTCCCAATAGTGGGATTGCTGGGTCCTGGGGTAGGTTGATCCCAAATTTCCTGAGAAACCTCCACACTGCTTTCCAAAGCGGTTGCACAAGTTTGCATTCCCACCAGCAATGGATGAGTGTACCCCTTACTCCATATCCTCTCCAGCAAAGGCTATCATTGGTGTTTTTGATTTTAGCCATTCTGACAAGTGTAAGATGGTATCTCAGCGTTGTTTTGATTTGCATTTCCCTGATTGCTAAGGAGGTTGAGCATGCCCTTAAGTGTCTTTTGGCCATTCGAACTTCTTCTGTTGAGAATTCTCTGTTCAGTTCAGTGCCCCATTTTTTAATTGGGTTAATTAACATTTTAAAGTCTAGTCTCTTGAGTTCCTTATATATTTTGGAGATCAGGCCTTTGTCTGTTGCGGGGTTGGCGCCCAGCTAGTTCCTTGGGCAGCTGAGGAGAGGGTGCCAGAAATGTCCAGATCCTATTGTCATACTCATGAATATCTTGCATATCACCATAGAACCTTCACCTGGCATTGGATGGAGAAAATGACAGAGCCCCACATAGGAGCACCAGACTGAGCTCTCAAGGTCCTGATGAGGAGCAAAAGGAGGGAGATCATGAGCAAGGAAGCCAGGACCGCGAGGAGTGCTTTTACCCATTGAGACGGTGGGACAGATCTAACGGGAGACCACCAAGTCCAGTCGGAATGGGACTGATGGAACAGGGGACCAAACCGGACTCTCTGAATGTGGCTGACGGTGGAGGAGGACTGAGAAACCAAGGACAATGGCAATGAACATGAACTCTACAGCATGGACGGGCTCACTGTGAGCCTTGTCAGTTTGGTTGCTCACCTTCCTGGACTTAGGGGGAGCTGGGAGGACCTTGGACTAAACATAGTGAAGGGAACCCTGATGGCTCTTTGTCTTTGGAGAGGGGTGGAGTGGGGGTATGGGTGGAAGGGAGGGGAGGGAAGGGGGAGGAGAAGGGGAGGAGATGGAAATCTTGAATAAAAAAATGAGAAAAAAAAGAAAAAAAAAGAAAAAAAAAGAAAAAAAAAGAAAAGAGTCCAACAGAAGGTGTCAGATTCCCTGAAGCTGGAGCTACAGGTGGTTATACCTCCTGGGAATGGAACTTTGGTCCTCTGTAAGAGTTGTGCATGCTCTTAATCATTGACACATCTCTTCAGCCCAATTTTAGCTTATTTTAACCATGTCATGTTATATTTTACAATATTCTATAGCAAATTTTGGATATTTTATTTGGAATTAAAGCTCTTTAATTTAGAAGGAGCAGTCAGTACCTTTATCCATTAAGCCATCTCCCTAGCTGCAGAAGACACATTATTTCTGCATTCCATGAAGCTAAAAGTGTATGATACTAAGCTCTAAGCACTAAGCACTACTTGAATGAGAAGAGGCAATGACCTATGAAGCTTCTCTGTTTTTGTTTTGTTTAGTTTTGTTTTCTCAATTTTTTACTTTTTTAAAAAAGAAAACTATCTTTTTTTCATTTTACATACCATTCCCATTTCCCATTCACTACCCTTCTCCCATCTCCTCCACCTTCCCCACCACCACACCCTCCATCTACTCCCCAGAGAGGGCAAGGCACATTGCTCTGAGGAAGGAACAAGACCTTCCCCACCATATCCAGGATGAGCAAAGTATCCATACAGAGAGAATGGGTTCTAAAAAGCCAGTACAAAACTCAGGAACAAACTCTGGTGCCACTACCAGTGGCCCCACAGTCTGCCCCAATCTTAAACTGTCACTCACATTCAGAGGGTCTAGCTTTGTCCTATGCTGGGACCTTCTCTGTCCCCTGCCTGGCCAAAGTTGGAAATGTGACTGTAAGGCAATGGATGAATATCAGAGAGAATCCGTCTGTACTCACTTAATTGTTTTTTGTTTATAGCTAAAGACATTTGCCACCAAGGGAAATGATGGAGCATGCATTCAATTATTCTCTCTGTGTTTGTTAAGTCTTCAAGATATATTCCATTCATTTTCTTATTAAAAATAAAAGATGCTCATCACAGAATGGGAGGACCTTGGTCTTAGCATAGAGTGGGGAACCCTGATGGCTCCTTGGCCTTGAGAGGGAGGGAGGGGAGGTATGGGTGGAGGGGAGGGGAGGGAAGGGGGAGAAGGAGGGGAGAGAAAGGGGAGAAGGAGGGGAGGGAGGGGGGAGGAGGAGGGAAGGAGATGGAAATTTTTAAATATAAAAAAAAATAAACCATGAGAAAAAAAAAAAAAAAATCATTATTATTGAGCAAAGAAAAGAAAATTATAATCATCCATAATCCCAACAGAGCAGGAAAAACTATTAACTCTGCAATCTGTATGATTCCAGATACTTCTCTGTGCACACATATTAAATTAGCATATAATTGAAACCACATTCTTCCTTTTTATAACCAGCATATTTTTTATTTATTTGGAAATAATATCTTTTCATACCAGTAATTGTTCATCTGTCCTCCAGAAACCCAGACCTATGCATTAAAAATGGGAAAATTTTTTGTCACATTTCTAAGTATCAAAGTCATACATGGGTTAAAGCTCTGTTTTCTTTTATGTTGTTGTTGTTTTTTCTTTTCTCATATTTTATATTTAAAAAATTATTTTATTTTTACATGCCAACCCAGTTCCCCTCCCTTCCTTTCTCTCACCCCTTCCCTTTTCTTATCCCCCATTCACTCCTTAGAGGGGGCTAGACTTTCCTTGGGAGTCAACAAGTTCTAGCATACCAACTTGACGCAGGGCCAACAACACCCCCACCATCAAGACTGAGCAAGATATGTGGCTTGACCTGTTGGCAGAGGCCCTAGAAGTCACACCAGGATATATCCCAGGTGCATGAACTGGCTTTTTCAAGCTCTGTTTTCAGGGTAACTAAATTCCATAAAAACATATGGGTTTTTCTCATAGAGTACTGTCCCTATGCTGTTTATAGCATCATCTATTGCCTCAGAGCCCACACAATCTCTGTTTTACTACTTGCAAACATACACGGACAGCCACAATAATGCAAATCTTGTTAGACATTTCACCACTGTTGCAAATTCATGAAGAAACAACATAATGTAGGAGCGGTCTACATTAGCTGATAATTTTGGAATTTTCCATTGATAGGACCAGCTCCATCGCTGTTAAGCTCGTGACAGGATGGAAACATTATGGAGGAAGACCATGAGAGAGGAAACCCATTTTTCTTGTGAAAGCCAAGAAGCAAGCAAGAGCTAGGATGTGACCAAGGACAGCATAGACCCTTGAAATAGAACAACCCACTTCCTCTACTAGGACCCCTGCCTCGTTTCAGGATTCCCCCATCTTCCAAAGATTTTAGAATTTAGAATCAATCAATCAATATATTAAACCATTGATTTGGTCATATTCCAGGGCCTACTTCCTGTGGAAACACTTTGACCGGCATGTCCAGAGGCATTCTTTAGTAACCTGCCAGGCATATCTCAATCAAATCAAGTTTCCAATCAAGGTTAACCATACATTGCATTTTCAGATAAAAACAATCAGATGTTGTACATATTTATTTCCTATTGAAGGTTGTAGGAAGACCTGCCTTAGAATACACTGCTTGAACTTCATTGAGGAAAATGATGAAGTTCTGGATGCTGGATTTGGTCGAAATGGTCATGCTACAGGTGATATTCTTGGAGACCACTTTAAGGTTGTAAAGTAGCCAATGTGTCCCTTTTGGCCCTGTACAAATGCAAGAAGGAAAAACCATGATCCTAAATTTTGACAGTGGAAGCACAGTAATAAATTTTCCTATTCTGAGAAAAGAAAAAGAATACATAAGAAAAACTCCTAATGTAAAAAGAACTGCTCAGTTTATGACTATCTTGAAGAATAAAATGAAAGAAGTTAAAGAGAGGCAGCTAAAGAGAGAGTTTTCCCACTTAAGAAAGAGCTATATCTGAAATGAAATAAATGTCTTGAAATCTGTAATTCTCTGAATTGTAATCAAGTTCATAAATGTGTATGAACTTACCAGGGTAATCAGTGTAGTGAAGAAATTTCAGCTGTCTCACAAACCCAAGAAGCAGTAGAGGCCTTTCTTCTATGATATAAATTATATGCCATAGCTTATAATCACAGTGCTCAGGCAGCAGGAAGGCAGATGCCACAATAGCTCACACTTTGAATTTCCTTCAATGAACTTCCTTAGCAAAGTAAAATGAGAATCAAGCTTATTGAAACTTGTGTCTAAGAGGCTTCTTCAAGCTATTTTTCTTTTTGAAAAATCTCAATTTCCCCAACTCACTTTAACAGGTCCACAGGAGGTTAGTCATAGATGACAAGCACACATTCATGACTTTTGGTTTCCCTTTTGAATGTTAGTAGGACCATGGCCTTTCTTAGATCATGGTTTCTGAACTGTTCACACTGTTAGTCAACGATGCTGAATGGACAGGCATGGGCTAATCATATGCAAATATACACACAGATTGGTGCAAGAGACATTAAAGCGGGTGTTTTAAAGTGTTCTAAACTAAAACAAGATTCCAATAAGTTTTATAAAAAAAAACTTGCATTTCAATATACAACTATACAGTCTGTATTTTACCTTCTGAAATGTTCCAGTTGTGTTTCTATCAGACTTGTGGATTATAAGTAACTGATACAGTTACTAAATACTCATTAAAGAAGGAATTCATGCTGATAAAAAAGACAGCTTCTCATTAAATAGTAAAAAGATTTTCATTATGAGTCAGGAAAAGTGTTAACTAAGCAGGCTTGAGTTACTCTAACCCTAAACTATGCATATTTCAAAGTTTGTGTCTCTGGACCTGCTCCTCATTCTGAGAAATAATCTCTGAGGTCTTAGGACATTCTAGCCAGTAAGAATGAATGCTTTATATGTTTTTAAATACATAGGCCTCTTTAAACTAAGGTATCGGATAACACTGCTCTTTTACAATGTAATCCTCATTAAAAGTTGATTTTAATATTATAGTAAGTGACTGAAGACAGTCATTTAAGCATTGCAGGCCTATATGAAAGACCTCTAATAAAATCTATGGATATTATCACATAGGTGAACTTCCTTTTCATATTTACTTTAACTTCCAATTACGTATATGAGGTTGGAGGCAGAGAAGTGTACATGGATGCAGGTGTTCTTAGAGGCCAGAAAAGGGTGTCAGATTCCCTGGAACTAGAGTTGCAGGCACTTGACAGCTACCCAACTTGGGTCCTGGGAACCAAACTCGGGTCTTAACTGTAGAGTCATCTCTCTAGCCCTCAGGTTTTCTTCATTTAGAGGTCACACATCATTTCTTGGAGACTTACACACTGTTCAACTCTACAGTGAGTAGATACTTGGAAGTCGGCCTGAACTTTGTTTCAGTAATATTTTTTTCATCTTCACTGATTTTAGTCTACATGTAATTAACATAACCTGTGAATGCCACAGCCACAGGAATACTGATTTTGAATTTCGTGAGTTTTAAGAAATCATTAAGCCTGGGAACATCCTTTTAAATTCTTTCGAATATTTAGTATTCATAAGTATGCTCATTGTTTTAGATTTGTTCATCTGAAGCATTTATTCTTTTATTAGCAACTCTGACAAAATGCTTAAAAATCTCTTCATTTTAAAAAAATTAATCATTGTTTTAGGATTTAAAATATCTTTTAGCATAACAAAATTTCTTCAGATTGTTATCCAGGACCTCTTACATAAATAAGGACAAATTGCTATCGCTTTCTCTTGAACTTCGTTAATTAGTATGCTAGATCCAAATACCACAAGGACTTATTTAACAAGGAGAGACAAAGACAAGTTGTTCTACATGTTCTGTCGGTAGCCACGCTATGAGCAGGCTGCTGAGAAACTCTCAGGAGGAAAGTTCACGAGTGTCTGGTGGCATACCAGTCAGCTAGCAGGACAGCCAAGCTAGAGAATGACCCTCCATGAAGCAGAAACTCACAGGACCAAGAAACCTACACTGATGTTTTTCTACTGTCAAGTTGGCTGAATTTTACAATTTGTTTAAGCCCATAGGGGATACTGTCCTTTCCAAGTGGCAAACCATGATTAACACGTTTATTTCTTCAATAGAAAACTATTTCTAACACTTCTTCTGCTAATAATAAACAACCTCGCTTGTGTAAAATTTCCATTGAAGAGTGCTAAATTACCACCTCGAGAGGTGTGGATTCCTGATGAAGGTGCTTTCTGTGATGTGCCCCTTGCCCACCTGTGAGGAGTTAGTTCCTGAAAGAAAGTACTGTGCCTGCAATTCACCCTAAGGTATAAATTAGCTAACTGGCACAAGCAAACAGGTATCACACTGTTCACACCCAAATGGTCTTAAAGCAAATTTCCTACAAACAAAATGGCAGTGTTAGGGAGAATCCCACCGAAGCTCAAAGCAATCATTATCATCTTTATTTTTTTTATTTTTTTTTTGTCTTTACATCTTCAGTTGGGAATGCTTTGTACTTTCTTCCAATGCCATGGTCATTAATCAAGTTGTCACATATCCCATGTGTAAAGAGCATTATCAGGTTACCAGGAGATCTGAAGTTGAGCAACTCTTGCCTTTTTCATGACAAGAAATAAAAGTAAAGACACCCTTACTATTGATCTACCAGGTGATAATAACTTAGCAAACACAATGTTGGGCTGTTGTAATAATTTTTGAAGGTTGGAATTATGGGCACAGTAAAAAAAAAAAAAAGAAAGAACTAAGATAAACGAAAAGGTAGCATAATTAACCCACAATAGGACACAATCTACATCGCAACCAGAACAGATGCCTTCACCAACAGTCTCTCAATCCTAAACTGCAGTAATACATCACTTCCACTTCCAAAATGAAGTTGAATTAATGCAATATGAAAGCATTAGTAGCTAAACTTCTCTTTCATAAGATAAAACAGAGTAAAACCATCAAGAAAAGGAGTTAAATCTGATCAATGTGCCAATATAATCAGCTTTACAGGACAAGGTCTTAGAGAAATTCAAGCAGAGAAACTCAAGCAGGTGGCTACGAAGGAACAGACTTAAATATAATATACTGAAAAGAAGAGAATGAGTAGATCTTCATTTTGTTACTGGAAAAACTGAGGTTTCCTTTAAGAGTCTAAGTCTCGTTAATAAAAGAGTTGAGAAATGGACTCAGCAGTAATCTAAAGGACAATGTTATTAAAATTTAGAAGAAAAACAGTGTATGCTAGGTGAAAATCCCTCTGGCTGCCAGGAAGAAGGATGGAAGAAAAGCCATGGCTTTTAAGTTAGGCAACAAATAAAAACAGAGAACTCGTTAAGAAAAGAAAGCTCTCTCAGGTAGGGAAATGGGTTAGCCAGGTAAGGAAAGAAAAGAGCTCAGTATGCTTTTTATAACCTCCTCTCTTCTCCTGGTTTCATGGGCTTTTTTTTGCAAGCATGCTCTGTTTGTTAAATGATGCCAAAGTACAGAGGGGCTTCTAGTCTTCCTCCAAACTAGCTTCTTTTATGTTTAACTCAATGTCATTTTCTTTGGCACCCTCTCTCCAATTATAGTTTGATCATGTGGCAAATTATTTGTTATATAGTGATTAAATATTTAAAACAAATTGCATGTACATATTGACATCATAAATACGTTATCAATTACTAACATTTTCAGAAAGTTAACTTGATTCTGCAAATGTTTAAATGCATACATATGTACTAAGAGAAACAACATGTATTTTCTGTTATTCGGTGTGGTTATCTTTTATGGACATAAAAAAATTACAAGTGGAAACTGGAAATTAGGAGGTATACAAATGAATTGAAATTGAAATTTAAAAAATCCAAAGTTATTGCTAAGGTCATTTTTCTTAGATTTCTATAAACTAATCAGAAATGAAGAGGCAATGGTTCATTTCCTTGCCTATTTGACTAAGTTTAGAATCACCATAGAAACACTTCTGTGGGTTTCTCTATGAAGGTGATTCTAGAAAAGAATAAATGAAGAGCAAAGGCCATGTTGTATATGGACAGCACCAATCTCTGGGTTGGGGTCCTAATAAATAAGCAGAAGACAGTGAGCAGAACACCAGTGTTCATTCCTGCTTCACTACTGTGCCCAGCTACCTCACCCTCCTGCCCCCAAGGACTGCATCCCCTGGATCTCTTATCCACAATGTATGCTTCTACCCAAAACTGTTTCTTGTCAAATAGTATGTCATACCAATAAAAAGAGTGATTAATTTTTCTTCTGTATGATTTCTTAAAATTTCCTAAATTTTCTTTAAGCTTTTTTTTGAAGAAAATGGAACTGATACTTTGTTTTACTAACTTCAAGAAAACCCATCACTTTATCTGTATATCATACAAAAACAGAGATACGTGGAATCTACTGTATCTGCAACACTTTGAATCTCCAAAATGAATGTAGGACTCAGCAAACCTTACAGACCTGACACCTTAGAAGTAGCAGTTTTATTCCTAGTAAGTCTTTCCAACAAAGCTGACTCCTCCCATTGTTTGTCTCCTTTGTGGAAATTTCTCTTTCCCGGTTGTATGATCCTCTTTCCCAACTGTTCTCTCTGTTTCCATCCAACTCCTGTTCCACACTGAGCAGACCAGGCAATCTTCTAGAATGGTCACTTTATGCCCCTTGTTCTCAGGCCTCCAGCAGCTTTGCTCTTCACTTATAATGAAAACCAACTGTCTTGAAAATGTGCAATCACAATAAGTCCCTGGATAATTATGCTACCTAAGACTTTCCTTACTTATGAGAGAAACATCCACAGAACCTTTTAAAAACAATCATGCCACTCCCTTCCTCTTCTCAAACACCTTGTTGTAATTTATCCTTTGGTAACCTGCCTGTCTCTTTAAAAGGACGTAAAGTACAGGCAAATAAGGACTGCTTGTTCATCGCTGTAGCCTGGCCATAAACGGAACTTTATAAAAACTGGTTGAACAAGAACCGATTGAGTGAATGAATAAACGCTTAAGCTGAAATCTTTTAAAGTTATTAAACCTTAAGTAGGAAATAAAATCCGATGGCTGATTTTCAAAGGTGCCTCAGGCCAGCTTAATTCCAACTACACATGAACAGAAAACTCTAGACCCCTACTCATGTCTGCTAGTCTACCTGTTTTCCTCACCCAAATCCTCTTGCTTCCCTCTCCAAACAACAAGCTTACAGAAGAAAATCACCTTGCCTGAAAGGTCATGTACCTGATAAGCTTTAAAGGAAGCAGGATGTAGAAGGCAGATATGAAGGCACCCACAGGTTTGGTTTAGATGACAAATGTTAGTGACGGGGTAAAGATGAGACATAGATGTGTACCCCGCCTGGTTACTGAACCAAAGGAGAGATGGGACAAATGATTCGCTTGTGTTGAGTTGAAAAACCATTCTCTTCACTCAATCCACACTTCCGGAGCTGTAAAAGGCATTGCCTTAGAGTTCACATTCATCGCCGTTGTCCTTGGTTTCTCAGTCCTCCTCCACCGTCAGCCACATTCAGAGAGCCCGGTTTGGTCCCCTGTTCCATCAGTTCCATTCCAACTGGACTTGGTGGTCTCCCGTTAGATCTGTCCCACCGTCTCAATGGGTAAACGCACTCCTCACAGTCCTGACTTCCTTGCTCATGATCTCCCTCCTTTTGCTCCTCATCGGGACCCTGGGAGCCTTAACCTTCACCTGGCGATGGATGGAGATAGAGACAGAGCCCCACATTGGAGCACCGGACTGAGCTCCCAAAGTTCTGATGAGGAGCAGAAGGAGAGAGATCATGAGAAAGAAAGTCAGAACCATGAGGGATGCGTTCACCCACTGAGACAGCGGGACAGAACTAACGGGAGATCACCAAGTCCAGTTGGAATGGGACTGATGGAACATGCGACCAAATCGGACTCTCTGAAAGTGGCTGATGGTGGAGGCTGACCGAGGAGCCAAGGACAATGGCGATGGGCTTGGTCTCTACGACATGTACGGGCTCTGTGTGAGCCTTGTCAGTTTGGTTGCTCACCTTCCTGGACCTGGAGGGAGTTGGGAGGACCTTGGACTCAACATAGTGTAGAGAACCCTGATGGCTCTTTGGCCTGGAGAGGGAGGGAGTGGGGGTATGGGTGGAGGGGAGGGGAGGGAAGAGGGAGGAGGAGGGGAGGAGATGGCAATTTTTTAATAAAAAATAAATAAACTGGAAAAAAATTTTAAAAAGGCATTGCCTTGCTTTTCTGCTTTCATAACTCAGAGTCTCCATCCCGCTTGCTCTTATTACGAAGTGAAAAATCTTTGTTCCCCAAATGAAGAAAAAGGGTATTTCTCGTTTTCCCAAAAAAGTAAAGCAGGGACCAGAACTGCCAAGAGTCCATTTACTTCTAGGGGGAGACAAGATAAATGCAAAGGTCACTGAATAAAAGCAGCAACTAATACTTGGAAGTCTGGAGTGAAAGGGAATGGGAATAGGGTGGAGCTTAACTTCTCGGGGGCATCAAGTGTGTATGAAGAAACATACCTAAAATTGTTACAGGTGCTAGAAACAGGATGTACAATGCTTTAAAAATCAAAACAAGGAGAGCACGTATGGTTAAGAGTCAAATTCAAATAGTCGTGTTTCAGAAAACTTGAGAGAGAAGTTGGATAGTCAAGCTTTGAGAATCAGTTTAAGTATGGGAAACTGAGGTTAGAATAGCTCATAAGGTTCGAATTATCTATAAAATTGAAGCTTTCCACTAAGAAACATTCAGCAATTCCCAGTAATACAATTAAACAAAATGATCTTTCCGTGCAATTCACTGTCACCTTGGAAGCTTTTCTAAGAACCCCAAGCCTGGATAACGCCCCAGATAAATGAGCACATCTGAAGTGCTCCATGTTACTCTCACATGACGATAGAGTTGAGGGCTACGGCTATCAGTCAGGAGAATGGAACTGGGTTGGTCATTTTCAAAATACTGGCACGAACTGAGAATGTGTTACAATTGCAAACTAATTTCTAATTTGTCTGAGCTAAAACACATCCAGACATAGTGAAATGGGAAGGTGGGACCCTTCCACCTGTTTCTTAAACAGCCTTTCTGATTATTCTGACACACTAAGTTTGAGGCACACTGGCCTAGCATTGCTATATCTAGTAAACAAAACTATAGTGAGTCCAATGAGGTACATTTACATATATTGATTGTAGTTTAATGCCTACCCACAATTCCCATTTTACTGGGAATCTTGTCCTTTGTTTGTCAAGTCTATAGTAAGGAATAAAATGTGCCTCAGATGAAACAGAGCTTTTAAGTTTAAATGCTTGGACGGAATGGCATCATCAATTAATAAAAAGAAGAAAATTACTGGAAATAGATAACTTTGTGGAATGTTGTGAGCATTTTGGTATAACACTGGTGATTAAATTGTCCTGGAAACTCCAGATAACCATGTCACATATTGCCTACTGGAAAAGGGAGAATACAAATATTTGTATAAATTCAATCATTTCAAAAGTATATGTCAATGGAAAAGTTGCCCAAAGCCTAAAATTTTAGGGTCATACCTATTTTGGGGAGAGGAGACAGATAATCAAGACTATGAATAAGAAAGATATACTCCTTAAATAAATGCCATTGTTTTTTAAAATGTGTATGAACATTGTATTATAAAATACTAGTTGCTAATTGCCTGTGTGTGTTTATACATAGCTCTGGTAAGCTTTGGAAAGGTAGGTACTGTAGACAGAAGCTCTGTGGAAATGTAATAACTGTAATCCTGGCATATTAAGATATACAGCAGGGACACTCAATTAAATTCCAATTAAGCCTCCTAAAGAGAATGACTAACTAGATTAAAAGTTTGGAATGAGATGAGAAAGAAATTTTTCTCTATAATAAAATAAATAGTTTGGAATGAAAATGAACCTATCCCAATAGCATAAGATAATATGGTGCTGGGTTCAAGACACAAACATTGCAACAAGGGGTTTTCTGTGATTAATTTTATACTTTTAATTTAGTGTTTTATGAAGTAAACTCAAATGGTTTAACAGTAAATGAGAAAAGATATTAGAATTATAAAATGGTCAAACTAGAACAATGATGTCACACTATAGTTCATAACATTTTATTTCCTGAGTATCCTCTTGTTATAATGAACAAGAAAGACATACTTTCTAGTGATCCGTGTGTTTGCAGGGATGCTCTTACACTTGAAAATGCAGATTTTATCCTTCCAGCAACTCAGCCTCCACAAGCTTTGTGATCCTTTGTTGTATCATTGCAAAGAGAATTGGTTGCAAAAATAAGTCTTCATCTCGATGGAAGAATTTATTGCTCCAATAAAAGGCAGGTCTCCAAGGTTCACTGATTCCACTCTACTGAAGACAGAGCAAGGAACATCTAGGGCTTTTTTATTGTATGACTAGGTCATTTTAGCAAACATAGACAGAGGTGGTGAATAGCTGAAGATATTAAAGTAAGTTCAGCCTAAGGGGGAAAGTAGGAAACAGACATTTAGGTTGTTGAAATAAAAATAAAACTCATTTGAGAAGGTCCAAGCAAGAAGTAATTCAACCTATTTCGTTCTCTAAGAAGTTAGCTGGGAACTTGTACTCAATCAGTAAATCACATATTGAATCTACCTCTTTGGACAATGTATCAGTTTCCTGTTGCTGCTGAGACAAACCATCCAGCATTTTGCTGTTTTAAAGCAACACCAGTGGATAATACTCCTGATTGTTAGTGTACAAAATGGGTTTTTCTGATCTCAAAACAATATGTTGTCCAGGCTGCTTTCCTTTTGGAACTTTTGATCAGGAGTCCATACTCATGCCATCTAAAGTGACAGGTGACTTTGTGCCTTTTCAGTGAAGGCTTGTCTTTCTTACATTATCTTTTAGGTCCCTTCTCATCTCACTAAAGACCTCTGTGGGTATACTGAGATAGCTAATCTAAATACTACACAGTCACGTGCACATCTCAAGATCATGAACTTAATTGTAGCTCCAAAGTTTTGTTGGCCATACCAGGGAATGTTCACAGCCTCTGTTGATTAAGACAAAGGGATTTCTAGATTTATCACACCAATCACAGAAGAGGAAAGGGTTCTTTGGATTCTAATTTGAATACATATGCTTCACCTAAGCAGAGGCATAAGGAAGAAAGCATTGTGAGACCTCGTAGGTGTGATGATCATTTTAACGTCTCTCTGTGCTCTTTCTGCTTTGTGTTGCATCAGCAGTAATAAAGGTGACCATCACCATTTCTGTGGTGATATTTTTACATCCTAAAGGGCAGGAGAGAAGCCATTTCAGTTCTTTTATAGATCTTGTGGCTAACGAAATGTCGGCAAGATTAAGACCATTTCATTTCCAGGAGATATATTTCATCATAAAGATGTACAAGAAGGTATGTCATGTAAAGAGTAACATTTTACCTGCTCTGGTTCTTTTTTTCTCTGACATCTATCTTTATGCAACTAAAAAGGACACAGTTTATGGATTCAGAACTCCAAGAAAAATGGAGGCAAGATAAAGATTTGCATTTCTGAAAGGAGATACAAATTTGCCAATTCAAGTGACACATTGTCAACACAGAAAGCACATTTCAGCACAGTAATTAGACTTGGCAGGGGCATACTCTACAGAACATGTATCCAATTAGAAACAGAGTAAGCACACCAATGACAGAAAGAAGATGCGCCTGTTTGAACCATGCAAGGGGAATTTATGGCCAGGTAGCCTATAATGTTATACAAAGTACAGAACTAGACCCTGTTGTTAAATAGAAAGATGTCACATTCAGTGATGACAAGCTTCTGGGTCAATGCAAACATACAGACTTTCGGCTAGCATTGTGTATCCAGCAGCAGACAGGTGAGAAACTTGAGATGCGCTAAATGAGAAAAAGAAGGGTACATAATGAAAGGAAAATTGAGTAAATGGGTGAAAAGAAACCTAGCAACAAAGGCAACATCCATTTTGCTAATCTGGGACCTCCAAGAGCAGAAACAGCACAAAAGAAACACAATTACAACATGAAAAGCGTGCAGTGGTTAACGATATTATAAAAGGAGTATAAAGCTGGGAAGTCAACACTTCAAGGGAAAACCTGATTCGGAGGGGCTCAGATCTCATATGGAGGGTTCTGGTTTTGAAGTATGCTTAGTTAACACACTCATTGTAGATTATTCTGTGGAATCAGAATGTGCTGGAAAAAAAGAGAACAAAGCCAAAATAAAATGTGAGATAATAGAAACATTACAGGACACAACAAAAAAAAATGATCTCATTAAAAAGCCCATGATGAATGAGCAGGAGAATGTGAAATGATAACCAAAAGACAATGGTTTTGTTCTCTACAACTCTGAAAAGATTTCTACATTCTTTTTTTTTTTTCTGAAAATGTACTTCAGCTTAATAACAAAAGCGTACTCACATTTTAACTCCTCAAAGTTAGGTGAGGAGATATGTATTTCTTCTTAATTAGAGTTCTTAACTCTGAGACAGTAAGAAAGTGCCAGAGTAGGAAACCAGGGATTTCTGTTACAAACTTTACTGAAGCCACCAATCTCTGTGTCCAGACTGCATCAAACACGTATTTCTTGTTCCATTCTCTGTTCATTTGTTTGTTTGCACTGCTTGATTTTAAGTCACAAAAAATATCACAATGTATGGTCATTGAAACAAAAAAGTGTATTACAGAAGTTTATATACCATTGCATGTACTTCCATGTCTTCCCACTCCACCGCGCTCTCCAACGGTAGACCTTGGTTTAAGGGGGTCGCTTTCAGATAACGTACCTGACTATGAATATGATACTTATGTATACATACTTAAAAGGATCTTCATAGACTTCAGCGTGCTGTTTTGTAACTTTATTTGAAATAGTACTAAATGTTTTTGTTTTTTTTTTTAAACAATACAAATGTTTTATTTAGTAGTCGCAGGTCATCATGGGCCAAGTGCTGGATACGCAGGACCCAGCAGGAAGGTCAGCGCAACCTCCGAGCCTCCCTTTCTGACTCCAATAGGGTGAGCACATCTCCCTCTCGAACGGGACCTTTGACGTTTCGAATGATGGAGAGGCTGGTGTCATCCATAAATTCCACATGTACCTGCGTGCACTGTCCCTGCGAACTGGTCCTGCCCAGAACTTTGGTTACCCTAGCGAGCTTAATGGGCTGCACACGACTCGTGTCCAAGATGGCGGCAATCAGGCGGAGAGCTGTTTCTCTCTTCTTATCAAATTTTACCTATTTGTTATAATTCTTGTATTAATTTATCAGGTCTTTGAAGACATTTATTTTTATGTTTAGCATTCCTGATAATGTTTATTCTTTTAAGTCAAAACTGTGGATTATTGCATGTTATTAAATGCTTATATTGTATCCCAACATTTAATTATGTGGAGTTTATTATATAATCTGTTACTCTTCAGTAAATATTGGTTTTAGGCTACAAATCTATTCCAACTGTTGTCGAATAATAGGAAAGGGGATTAACCATTTTATCCCTTATTTTCGGAGGGCTGCTTATCTAAAAAAATATTTGGCTGGGTAGGATCTTTGTTTCTTTTAGCCACAAGTAATGTCACTTTGTGGCTCTCAACTTGAAGATTGCCTTGTCAAGAGCTCTTCAAAATGTTTGGTTCCATTTGATATGAGGAACAAAGCAAGTTCAGTAAATTGTGATTTGGTGCCAGGCTTTACCTTGATGACTTATATAACATCAGACAAACTTCATCAAACTGCTGAAAATAAAGAGAAAATGTGAAAGGAAACAAACAGAAAATAACATTATGTGCAGAAAACACTGGTAGACAACTGTAAGTTCCATCAGAAGCAGGAGGTTAGACAGTGGACCAGAATGCTGAAATGCTAAACAACAAAACCACAGGCAAATGTGAGCAATCAAATATAATAACTACAAAAATCCATCAATCCAAAATGCAGCCAGAGAAAAATAACCTTCAAATACAAAGGTCAAATAAGTGATGTAAAAAATCAGAAAGAATTATCAGCAATATGTTATACCAAATAAGCTAAAGGTATTTTTCTATTTGCAAAGATAATACTCATTGAAACTCAGTGGTCTACAGGAAAGAAAAGTGAGAATAAGTTTTAAAGTTCCAATAATGTCAACTCACTAAAGTATAGCAGGACAGTTAAATTATTAAGTCCAAAGGTATAATGATATTTTGCTTGTGTTCTAAAAACTAAAGCTTGCCTTAATATCAGAGAGCAGAGCTAGCTACTAGTTAACCATAGAGGTCTGGAGGCCTGTACAGACAGACAGGAAGTGATATGGCTGGGTGGAGAGAAGAATATAAGATAGGAGGAAACAGGAGCTCAGCCTTTTTTTTTTCACTGAGATATTAGCAAGGTAAGAGTTAACTGTGACTCTTCTCTCTGATCTTTCAACATTTACCCCTATATCTGGCTCCGGGTTTTTATTATTAATTCCAAATAGAACTCATGCAACACAAGGAAACAGACTTTCAGAAAAATCCCTGTTTCTCTGACTCTTAAAATCTTTCCACCACCACCACTACCAGGCCTTCAAAATTTTACCTGAGCTTTAGCTGGAAGTGTATTTTGTAGATGTATTTATGGGGACTGAACTCCATAACTCTTGTATTTGATTAATTGTGTTTTTTTTTTTTTGTAGAATCTCCTCTAATAATCATGAATATAAAAGAATTGAGTAGTTTTCTAGTTCTAGTTCCAGGCATGGTATCCCTTTTGTTTAGTAGGACTTAAGTTCAATTAGAGAGCTGTTGGTTACTGCCAAGGTATTCATGCCACTAGTGTACCCTTAGGGCTATCGTGCCCATGCTGTCCATTATTGTGGTTCATAGGTACCTTTGATGGGAGGGACTTTTGGCTGCTTTCCTTTTCTGAAATCTTGCATAGTGCCTTTTGCTACTATGAAAGCTAGTCCTCAGAGAGTGAACATTAAGATCAGATCAAGCCCAGGGGTCTCTGGGCCTTATTTCTGATGTGAATGGTAGGATTCTTAGACACCTTCAGCAAAAGGGAGTTGCCTTCAAGCTTTGGGGAATAACCAATAGTAGCAATAGGCTGTAGGTTTAGGGAATGTTTTGAATATCTCTATCCAACAGCTTCAAAATAGAGCTTCTTTTGTCTGGTTGGAGAGGGAGGTTATGAAGTGGTCTTTGGCTCTTGGAAAGAGCATCATCAGCCTAAATGAGAATAGTTATTAAAGCTATGTATGTATACCTATATTTGAAATTAAGAGCATTGTAGATTTTAAATGTAGTTAATATGATGAATACTTGTAGGCGTTTTAGACATCCTTATTGCTATTATGCCCACTTTCTCCCCTTCCCTCAAAGACCCCCTTTCCTTCCTTTGCATTTCCCCTATCATATCATTTATATCCTGCTGTGTTACTTTAATTGAGCCTATAGTTCGTGATCCTAGAGAAGCTAAATAAGAAGTGAACGCAAAGAAAAACTTTCAAAATGAGAAAATGAGAAATATTAAGTTGGAACTTTTACTTTAAATGGCTGCATACGCAATCCAAATGTAAAGGGATATGATTTAACTCTAGATAGATGTTTATGGCTTTATCATGTTTATGGTTTTCTCATTGTTGGCACAACTTCTATTTTAAGCAGGATAATTGTATGTTGGAAAGAGGAGCTCTCCAATACACTGCAGGATTCTTAGCATCCTTCCAGGCTTCTACCCAATAGATGCCAACAGCTACCTCCTTCTTTCTATTTGAATGCTTTAAAAATGTTTCCTCCTACACATTGCTAACTAACATTGAGAAAAGAGAAAGCAAAGTCAGTTGTGATGGAATCTTTAAGCTTTAATACTCATCGATCATATTGATCACATTGCCCTGATTATTAATAATTTGTAAAATAGAAAGTATAGTTTAAAAACCCATTGGCAAATGACATGGAATATTAAAAATATGCAATAAGTATTCAGAGTCCAAAAATGGGGGGGAGAGATTTGATAGAGGAAAGATAGTAGATTTAAGTGAAAATACAATTTTTGTTAAATTCAGGTGAAGTGATGCTCCGACTGAAACCCAGAAAATACCAGAATTATATTGATAAATCTAGTTGCATGTTACTTACATAAGGCATACCTTTAATTTATAAATAACTGAAATGGAATAAATTTTAAAAAATAGAATGGTATTTTAAATAAACCACTAAGACACAAGCCAAACTAAAATAAATATACTCAACTGCTATTTTTCTAACAAAATAGAAGATCTACATAAAATCAAGGTAGGTGTCTAGATGGCCTGGGCAAATAAAGAAAAATGTTTGTAATGATTAAGAGATTAAAATATAATAAGTCTTGCATGCCTCAAATAACATAATATTCCTCAACAGTCAACTCTTTGAAAGCTGTTTTATCTAGGTTTACTATTGCTGAGATGAAACACCATGACCAGAAGAAACTCGGGGAGGAAAGGGTTTATTTGGTTTCTACATCATTTTTCATTATCAAAGGAAGTCAGAACAGGCACTCAAACAGGACAGAAACCTATAGGCATGAGCCTGCGCAAAGGACCTACTTGCTTTCTGCTTGTTCCCTATGGCTTGCTCAGTCTGCTTTCTCACATAAGCCAGAATCACCAGTCCAGTGTGGCACACCCCCAGTGTGGTGGGGTCCTCCCCCAGTGATCACTAATTAAGAAATGTCCTACAGGTTTGCCTATAGCTCAACCTATTTTATAAAATCATTTTCTTACTTTAGGCTCCTGCTTCCAGATGACTTCAGCTTGTGAGAAGGTGACACAAAACCATCCAGCACAAAAATCATGTCTACCTTTAGCTCAACCTCAAATTGCTAATAAATGTAATGGATGACCATATTGTGTACATTAAATTTCTACACCATAACATGTGCAACACATTGATAATGGATAGATTTCCTATTAGCCAATGAATGCATACTTAATTTTGTGTTATTATTCTCTCACAATTCTGTTAATCCTTATTTTGTTGTTTAAATTTTCATTTTAGAAGCAATAGGCTGTATCATATAATCTAGGTGTTCAATAGATTAAACAACAAGTATTTGTATAAAGATAATCTTTGATGTTCACACAATAATGAAATTGTCTGAATATGCATTTATCAAAACATAAAATAATTGATTCATGGCCCAATAGAGTATTAGTATTCACAGAATGCTTGATATACACATGTGAACAAAGTATAAATGTAATCCATCTAACTCAGTTTACTAAAGAAACATTTACTCCATCCAAAACAGACAACTAAGTATGTTTTTGATTTTACCTCTCACATAACATTTTTTAAAAAAAAAATCAGCCAAAACAAACAAACAGACAAACAAATAAAAAAAAACAGAGCTCACACTGGCTTAGAGAGACTGAAGCAACAAACATGTGGCGTGCATGGGTCTGCACCAGAGCCTTTGTGCATATGCTATGACTGTGAACTTGGTGTTTTTGTGGGACTCATAATGATGTGTGGTTATATTTCTGACTCTTTATTTTCTTGTTTGTCCTCAAGATTTTTTTTTACTATCACAATATAAAGCAGAAAATAACTTTAAAAGTCACTCTGCCTTTTAAAAAATCAAACACTTCAAAAATCCACATATTTTAAAAATATCCAGTGTCATAACTGTGGGTTCCTGTAATATCTTTAACAAGTTATTTTCTTATCTAAAGAAAAGAACCAGGAAATGAAACAATAACATTTGAGTATGATCAATATCTAGCAGTATAGAGCCACATATTTATCATAGTATCTCACCTCTGGTACTTAGCCATGGTCTCTGGCTTTTGCAAATCCTTTTTTCTCCTCTGTCATTCTCAGCAAACATAGCTTGTCTCATAAACTCAGGCCTGCCCCACCCCTCACTTGCCACTGTCCTGACTGGTCATCTCATAGTCCTGACATCCCCAGGATGCTGTGGTCTCCATTGCAGCTGAGATTGCATCACCACCAATGGTCTCCTGGCCTCTGTTTAGCGACTCTAGCCCTGCCACATGGTGCCAATCCTCAGTTTCTCTCCATGACCCCATCAATCTTTGAGTTTCTACAACATCTTTTAAAATGTTTCTGTTCATAAACAAATATCATTTTATGTAATGTTAATTGCGCAGAGACAAACAGGAAATTATAATGGTAATATTTATAATTATTGAGGCCAATGAGGCTGATATTAATATAAATTAGTAGCTAGGAAATTCACATCACACAAACTAAGGATTATGAATTCTTTGAAAATATTTGACACTGCTAGTTTATGAAACTTTAAAGAGAGTTCCGAAGCCTTGCTAGCCCTGCTGATGTAAGAATTGTGGATTATGACGTGAGGTGAGTATTTCATCTAAGAAATATAGTCAATAGCCAGATTTCTAAAAGCCATTATGAAATTCTGAAGATTGACTACCTCCAACACAGCTACAACTTCAATTTGCAGACACTTCTTGCTCATAGTCTCAAAACAGGTGACCAATAACGATACATCTTTAAATATGACAGGTTCAGTAAAATCCTTCTTTTAAAAAGCTGAAGTAACTCATTCCACACGTTATTCAAAGGCACCTTGTGTAACTTGTAAGATATGAAATCTCTTATTAGATGCAAAAGTATAAGACGAAGTGCATAGCCAACAACTTGCATCAGAGGCTGCTGCATTTAGTGTCCTTGCATATCTTGCAGTGGCCTATCTAGAATTGTTTCCTCCTCTCACCCATTTTAAGTTCACGCCAATCTCTGGTGAAGCAGATGCAAATGTGTGGTTCAGAGTGGAATCGCCGGGATAGGTCTATGAGACATTTATATGCTGAGGGACACCCTGAAGTGGATGACTGTATTGGTAAGGGGCAATCTGGAGGTGGACGCGATTAAAAAATAATGTTGGGCTGCACTGAAAACCACAGAGAGAAACAGAATTCTCCAAGAACTTCTTTTTAACTAAGGCGATGTTTGCAAACTAGAGAAGCATTGAAATATTTACATTTTTAAGTGCTTATGGAAGACTCTCCCCTTTGGCCACTGTCCCTAGAGAAGAAAATATGCTACAAGAATGCCATTATAGCTGATTCGATTTTCAAAAGATCCCTCAGAATTCACCTTCACCAAAAGAGTGAGGTGGAATGAGGGTGTCAAATTTAGGATTTCTTTGAAATACATTACAAAAAGAACTTTCTGGAGCCTTAGAGACAGGAAAGTTTCTTCATTGTTGGTAACACTATCAGTGTCATTAGTGTGCTCAGTATCCCACAAATAAAGTCAAAGAGCTATGCTTCAATAATGAAGATGTGACTTGATTCAGTGAGGCTCAAATCACATAACAAAACACATAAAGGAGATGATGACAGACCGCCGATCACCCTATGCACTTTGTGTAGTTCTTAGCAACTGAGCAGGGTAGGTGGGTTTGCAAACACACACACACACACACACACACACACAACATTCAGTGACAACAAATCATACCTGTGCACCAGAAAATGATCATCTTCAGGGAATCACTCGTTTGAACTTACTCTGCTTATGTCATATGTCATAGCAGATTGGCCTCTAAAACTGTCACATTTCCTCATCATCCCCAAAGTCCGGCACACAGTCCACCTCGCAGTTGCCCTTGGATCCTTGTTAGTCACTAAACACTCTCAGGTGACCTTTCACATTCTTACCTGCTGAATAATCCCGTGTGTTTGGATTTCTTTTCTGTTGCTGTAACAAAGTACCCTGCCAAACGCAATTGAAGGGAGAAATGGCTTATTTTGCCTCATAGCTCAAGACGCAGTCCAGTCATCACAGTTATGATGTCCCTGTCCCCTGTCCCCAGAATCAGAGGACAAAGGGTAAAATCTAGTGCTCAGCTCACCTTTTCCACTTTATACAGTCCAGAATAAAGAGTCCAACGATTAGTCCAATGATTAGTCCAACGTTTAGTCCAACACAGAGTTGAGATGGAACTCAGCACAACAATCAACATAGTCAAGATAATCTCCCACAGGAATATTCACAGACTTGTATCTTCTGGTTAATCTAGTTTCCATCACTGGAAATCAACAAATAAATGCACTAGGAAACATGAAATTGAATTTAGTAATTATGGCCAACTTTCTTTTATTTTGTTTGTCTGTCCTGTGAAAGTGAAACCATCCATAATCAGCTTTATTTGTAGAAATGCACATAAATTTTATCTGATAAAATCTCCACTTAGTTTCCTTGACTCTGTTCATTATGGAAAACACAGTTTTCTTACTCCTGTAAATGTATTTTAACACTTCTTAACTTCATATAGTGAACACTTCTTTAAATTTGTAACTGATTTTGTCTTCCTGGTTTACTGTTTAATAGTGAATTGATTAGTATCTTCCACAGTTTTGCATTTCATAAATAGATGCAATAGAGCCTTGTACCTTCTGTTGTTTTACTACTCTGTCACACCAGGCATCATAACTAGACTTATTCTGTATAACTTGTAGTCACCTAGTATGACGCAAGAGGCATGCATGAAAATCACTGTGCATGAAAATGAAAGATTGTTCTAAATGCTGTATGCAACATAGAAAATTCACAAAATGACAATAACTGAAAATTCTGAAAATTAAAGTATAAAGGGTTGAAACAGCAAGACAATACATATAAGTCATCTAATCCTGTCTCCACTTTTATTTCTCCTTTTCATAGTCCTTGACATGTAACAATTAATAAGGAAGAAAAACTGAAAAATAATCTCTTCTGCCCATATGTAGACACGAAAAACAGATGGCAGAGATGTCACTGCATTTTCAGTGTCACGAGGAGGATTGCATTTGGCCATTCAAGTACTTGCAAGAAGTTCTGAAAGCGGTTTCTATCAAGGTACTGAATATCATACCATGGCATGTGAAAAGAAGGCTGGAGAAGAAGTGCCTCAGCCTTGGATAGTGTGAGTTCATGTCATTTCAAGTCCTGGCTCTATACTTAACTAAATCTGTGAATTTGATCAAATGGTATACCTCCTTGAGTTTCAGGAAGCTGTAGCATGAATAATAAAACCTCAGAGACAGATATTGGGGTTCATGCTGAAGATGAGAAAAAGAAAACAGTCAACCACTAGAGAGAACGTTAACTTTTACCAAATCTTCAGACCGAAAGGGCAAGCCCCTCTCCACTAATTCTCAGACTCCACACTCTACTGAGGTCCTGTCACTTCTCCTTTATGTTCCTCTCTCCACCCAGCCATATCTCTCTTGTCTCCATAGCCCTAATGCTGGGATTAAAAGTGTGTGACTCTCAAACACTGGAATTAATGGTATGAACCACTACTACCTGTATCTGTTTCGGGATCAATTTTGTGTAGCCCAGAATAGTCTTGAACTCAGAGATTCATCTGCCTCTGTCTCCTGAGCACTGGGTTTAAAGGTATATACCACCACTCCCTGGCCTGTATGGCTGACTAGTGTGGCTGCTTTGCCCTCTGATCTTCAGGCATACTTTATTTAACAAATAAAACACAAACAATACATCATTTAGGAAGCTCACTGAGAATATATGAAAATAAGTATACTAGTTTTTTATGTCACTGAGGTCTTTATAAGAATATATCAAGAATTGTAATGTGGTAACTACTCTATAGGCACTATTATTACATTTTCCTGTTTTATGAACTGCCATAAGTAGTCTCAAAAAGTGACTGGAAGCTTGCTTTGTCTGCTGGTTTAATTATTTTAATTTTATAAACTTTATTATAAAAATTACTAAATAAAATATTACCAAAATTAAAGAACTGAAGTCTATATAACTGAATAAACTTTTGTATAGTTTATTTAGTTATATTTAGTTATAGAGTAGGCATTTTAATGAAAGCTATGGAAATCTGCATTAATTTTTATGATTTTAGTACCAAATATATTATGTATTTATTTATCACCCAAATCAATAAACAGAAAATTCATGACAGAATTTGAATAGAAAACAATTATATCCTATTATATAAATTGTGTCCATTACCTAGTGTCAGAGAATTCTTCCTTGTCTCATTCTCTCACATTTAGCTTTTATTTCATTTTTTCATACAATACTTTACCCAGATATATATCTGTTTACATGCATGAATAAATTTGTGCATAATTATTGTCTTCATTCCAAATAAAAAGAACATGTCTTTTCTTTCGTTCTAATATTGTGTGACCCCTACTGAAGATTATACATTCTAAGTGTATCCATTTTTCTGCCAAATTTCATTTTTAATAACTGGACTAGTATTCATCTATATATTTATATATAAATGTGTATATATACAAAAATATTTATGTATACACATATAACAAAGCTTTATTACTCATCTATTGATGGACAACAATTTTCTCCAATTTTTTTTCTATACTGAATAAAGTAGCAATAAACTATTCAGTTCAGTTATAACTGTGGTAGAGTATGGAGCTCCTGGGTATAATCCCTAAAGTGAAATAGCTGGGTCACATGATAGTTTATTTTTAGTATTTGAAATCATATCCAAACTGGCTATGTTGATCTGCACCTCCACCAGCACTAAACAAGGGTTCTTTTCTCTCCACATTTTTCCCAACTTTTGTTGATGGATTAGTTGTTGATAGCCTTTCTGACTGGGGTGTGGTACTATCTCAGAGTAGGTTGAATTTGCATTTCTCCGATAGGGAGATTTAATAGTTTTTTAAATTATTTTTATTGAGCTCTACATTTTTCTCTGCTCCCCTCTCTTCCTTTCTTCTCCCCTTTAGCCCTCTCCCAAGGTCCCCATGCTCCCAATTTACTCAGGAGACCTTGTCTTTTTCTACTTCCCATATAGATGAGATCTATATATGTCTCTCTTAGAGTCTTCATTGTTGGCTAGGTTCTCTGGGATTGTGATTTGTGGACTGGTTTTCTTTGCTGTATGTTTAAAATCCACTTATGAGTGAGTACATGTGACAATTGTCTTTCTGGGTCAACATGTAGAAGAATGAAAATAGACCCATATCTATAACCATGCACAAAACCCAAGTCCAAATGGATCAAAGACCTCAACATAAGGCCAGTTACACTGACCCTGATAGCAGAGAAAGTGGGAAGTACATTTGAATGCATTGGCACAGGAGACCACCTACTAAATATAACCCCAGCAGCACAGACACTGAGAGAAACAATAAATGGGACCTCCTGAAACTGAAAAGATTCTATAAAGCAAAGGACACAGTCAACAAGACAAATTGACAGCCTACAGAATGTGACAAGATCTTCACTAACCCCACATCAGGCAGAGGTCTGATCTCCAAAATATGCAAAGAACTCAAGAAATTGGTCATCAAAAGAAAAAATAATCCAATAAAAAAATGGAGTACAGACCTAAACAGAGAACTCTCAACAGAGGAATCTAAAATGGCTGAAAGACACTTAAGGAAATGTTCAACATCCTTAGTCATCAGAGAAATGCAAATCAACAGTTCTTAATATAATTATTTATCATTTACATAGCTATTATTGAAAACACTCTCTTCATTTATTTTTCCATATACTTATTGACAGTTTTGTTTCCTTGGTATTGAATATCTGAAATTATTCGTATATTCTGGATATTAGTAACTTGTCCAAAATATATCTTCTGAAGAGTTTTCCTGTTTTGTAGGCTGTCAGTTAACTCTGCTGATTTTTTTTCCTTTGCTGTACAGAAACTTTTTATTGTGGAATATTAATTAAAGACATGTAACATTCTTTTATGAAGTAGAATAGTTGTTTAATAATGAAATGATGAGTTTTATTGTTTTATGTTGTGTTTGTTTAACTCTGTAAAGCTAAGCACCTGAATGGTTTATTAAAGAGCTAAATGGCCAGTAGCTAGACAGGAGAGAGAAATGGCAGGTCTGTCAGTCAGAGACAATAAGTAAAAAAAAAAATAAGAAAAGGAGCAAGGAAAAAAGAAGAAGTGAGGGCATCAGGGGCTAGGTACTCAGCCACACTGCAAGTCATGGAGTAAGAAAACAAAAGTGGTTTATAGAATAGAAGAAGGTAAAAGCCCAGAGGCAAAAGGTAAATGAGACAATTTAAGTAAAGAGAAGCTGCTAGAAATAAGCTAAGCTAAGGCTTGGCATTCATAAGTAAGAATAAATCTTCCTGTATTCATTTGGGAGCTTGGTGGCATACTCCCAAAGAGCAAAGTTTTTTTTTTTTTTTTTTTAAAAAGCTAAATACACTTTTTGTTTTCATGTAGTCCCATCTATGAATACTTGGGATTATTTCCTGGTTTTTGGTATTGTATTGTATTGTAAAGTTATTTCCGACTTCAGCATTTTGAAGGATATTTTCTGTGTTTTACTCTAAAAGAATTAACATAGTGAAGGCTCTATGATGTACCCACAAGAAGAGAAGGAAAACTTAATTTGGAAAGGTATAACTCAAGAAAAGATGTATGTAAGATAAGCACATACATATGATTAGTTAAAATATTGTTTCACAAACTGAATATAAGATATCCATGTAATTGGTCATTCTGATGAACTTCTACATTAGCTATTATTATAAGTTTAAAGATATCACCTAAACAATAACATTCCTTCTATTGATTTTCACAATCAAATTGAATATTATTTTAAGTTTTTGAAAGCCTTTGATTAGGATAAAATATCTACCAGTGTGTGTGTGTGTGTGTGTGTGTGTGTGTGTTTGTGTGTGCATGTGTGAGTGATGTGGGTGTGCACATGTACAATGTCTCCTTTGAAAACAGAATAACTACATTTCATTTTTGGATGATTATAAAGTTCGAGTAATAAATAGATTAATGTTATACTGTTATACTGGCACCTAGCCAGATTTGTTTGGGGTGAAGCAACTTTATTTCACTTTCCTATTGGTAATAAGAACTCTGGAGTCATATTTGTTTTATATAACCAAGTAGTAAAGATAAATAAGAAAAAGCCTATAATTTCTGAGACCAGTTTGGAAAATGGCATTTTAATAAATCCAAGCTGAAGCAATTTAGAAGGACCTGAGTTTAAATGCTTCAGCTACAGAAACTACATAATTGATGCAAAGATGGTTGTGCTCACCCACCTGCTCTTTCTTCTTCTGGATTTCCCAGGTGCCTCTGTATAATATTCCCCACAACCAGGCAATTAGACCCTGCGAATTGCGTGGTTATTCAGCTAACCATCTGTTTTCTAGGAGCAATCATGTTCTGTGTTCACAATTTTCTCAATTCAAGCCATGAAGATGATGCAGAAACTTCAGGTGCAATATTTGAGATATTCTTTATTTTTTTGAAAAAAATGCACCATAACGTTGGAAAAGATATGACCTGCTTTCCTAGACCTGCTTCTATTTTTTGAGGCAAATGAAAAATAATTTTGCAAAGGCAAGAAAAATGAAGATAATGGTCATTTAATGTGTAATTGTGAGTAAATACATGTGCTTCCTTTTAGTTCTTTAGTGTTTGTGCTCTCTCCTACCCCCTAACTCTGAAAAGGCTATAAATAGATATCTTCAGACAACCAGACAAAAGCAGCAATCTTAATTAGTCAAATTAAAACAGTAAGACACATCCGATTATGCCTTTTTAGTCTAAACCAGCTCATAAAATGACAAGTGATGTGAAAATAATTAAACTAAGACAGACTGGAAAAAGAGGAGAAATAATGTATTTAGAATTTGAAGAGAAGTAATTAGTTTTGGCAGGTTATTTATTTATGTAAATTGAAAAATTAGCTCTACTAGGCAGAACGATACATTCAACTGTCTACATTCTGGCACAACACGGAGAAAGAAAAAAGTTATAATGAAAAGAAAGCAGCAAGATGAGTTTCAGGCAAAGAGAAGCTCTCTCAATAACTAGTTTTTAAAAGGAAGACAAATTTCTGAGGAGAGAGAATTCATAAATCTCTCTCAATAGTTCAGTATTGCAGTGTGTGAGAAAACAATCTTCCTAATTTAGGAAGACTGCTATTCCTCAACATGGATCCTTTTGATTTAAACAGCTGCCTTAAATTTTCTCATGCTATGTAACATTCATAAGTTATTCTTCGTTTAATTTGTCATTTTATACAGTTCTACGACTTAATTTCAAAAGCCTCATTTTCAGTAGAGATGTAGACCAGGCATCTTAACTTTGTCATGAGTTGTGAATCGTCTGCTCACATCAGTAAACTAGTTTTGCTCACACGATGACTTCATCTCAGATTGTTGACTTTAAAACCTCAGAATGTAGGAATGTCTACTTAACCACTGTACTTGAAAACATAGTTCTTCCTCTCTGCTTCAATATATACATAATTTCTGCAGAAAAATTTGCTCATTGGTGTATGTTTGGCAAGATCAAGGCCATGACTACATACTAGAATACTAGATGCAGAGTACTTCTAGAATTAAGCAATTAGGAGCTTTATCATCAGTAGTGATGTACACATCAAAAAATAAAATCAACAAAATATCCATAAGCACCTCAATGGGCAAACACAGAAGACGTGGGGAGATATATGGGAAGAAGTAATCTACTTTTACATGCTTAGAGTAGGATATGGTGAAAGGCTGGTTAATAGGATAGCTTTCCTTGTACACAGATCATCATCCATTATCATAAACTCGTCAAATCACTGCTGCGTAATTAAAGTGAAAACTCTTTTAGATAAATAAAGTGTATTAGTTTACTCATATCTATCATGCTGGTGAGATAAGGTTACTCTACATAGGCAATGAACAAATAATTATCTGGCAGTGTTACAGAGACTGAAAATGTAAATATTAATATGTAATCAAAAGCAGCTTGCATTTTTTCTAATTTTGTTCATCCTTCATTAATAGGATAGTTTCTATCTTCTTATATGAAATATACATGTATGATAGTAACTAGAATCCTTGACATTGAAGAAAGTGTTCCATTTATGCTCTCAGCAAATACAAAAAAACTACTGTTTTCAAAATTTCAATAAATTTCAGCTTCATCAACCTCACACATTAACATTTTTTCAGATTAATCAATGGGTCTTTATTTCTTTTCCTGTTGCTGTGAAAAGAAACAGACAAAAACAATTTAAGAAATAAAATGTTTATTCCATCTCACAGTTCAAGGGCACAGTCCATCATAACAGGAAAATCAATGTGGGAAGAACTTAAAGCAGCTGGTAACATCGAATCCACAAAGCAGAGAACTATGATTGTGTTATTTTTCAGTGAGTTTAGCAGCTGCACCTGAGTCTACTGGTATTTTAACTACAATCTGTGGCCCTACAGCCCTGTGGTCAGCGCCCTGCCACTCAGGCACAATCTGGCAGGATTTCTAGTCTCACTAGCACCAGTTCTAATGTTACCACCAAATGTAGTTTTTAACTAAGTCTCTATTACTCCATTTACCAATAAAGACTAGGGAGTTAAATGATGGAGTGAAAAACTGCTAGTTCAGAGAGGTTGAGAAGCAACCAGCTAACTTCTGCTTTGGGCTGCAGACTCAGCAAGAGCATCTCTCCAGTTGTCCCCAAACAAAAAGACTGCTAAACTCTACATCCCTCTATACTTTTCCTGTGAATCTCTCTCTCCATCATTTTGGCAACTCCATACTCTCTTCAGCTAATTCTTAGGCTCAGCCCCAGATCCAAGGTTGATTTTATTAACAAGTTTGATTTTATAACACAAGTTTCACAGGCAATCAAATATCCTGTAACATTTCCCTATAACATTTTTGTCTAAATTAAAAGGAAAGGCTTTAACTCCAACACAGTAAAACAATATGCAATAAGAACAACTTTCAGGTAAGAATTATTTTCACAATGTCCAGTCCATTTGTAATTGGTAAATTTGGAGAAAGTACCCTATTATCTATTCTATTTTGGTGAGTCTAATATTTTATAGCTAAATTGCTTTATAATATATTAAAATATCCCTTTAGACCATAAAATATTTTCTTAAACAAACAACTAAGTTTTTTATGTCTCTCAACCTCTTAAATTTTATATCTCTTTTGTATCTATTTTGCAGTTTGGTAATGAAGAAAAGTGTAAAACTATAACTATCTAGCCATCAATGCCATCAGAGACCTGAGAAGGATAAAATATTATCTGAGTAAACAGGAAATGCAGATAAAGCAAAACTATAGAAATAACAGGGATAGCTATCTTCTTGATCAGTCACCTACATTTTCTCTTCAACTTGTGGGCATCTGTGTTCAGCCTACAGGCCTAGAATATCTGAGAGAATTTCTGTGAGGCAAGAATTTGGAAAGATTGTCCTACCTTTTCTTGGAAAGTTTGGCAATCAATTTACTTTGTATCTTTGCTTGTCCAAATTAGTCAGCAGTCAAGGCAAATGTACCTTCTTGCCTGGTTGCTAGCTTTGCCACATTGAAAGGAATGTCCATACGGAGATTCGTTCATGTCCATCATATTCTCTGAAGTAAATTACTCATAGTCATGAAAATCCTTATGCTATCAAGAATTTTGAGTGTTGCATTTTAAAATTCCCTGAAGCATTTGAAGTTCACCTATCTATCTAAAATATATCTGGTTATACTTGAGAATATACCTAACATGACTACAAATATGATTGCTATGGATGACTAATTACTAACCTGCATTTCTTAATTTTCCTAAACAGTGTTTAAAAATAGCTGTCAAGGACCAAAATTTTATATTACATTTTAAATGTACTGCATGGGTAAAATAACTTAATAAGAGTAGAAACATATATATATATATAGTGTGTTATAACAAAAATAACTTTAAATTAGTATCAATATATAAAAATCCATACCAATTCAAAATATTTGAGACTAGTAGCTACTTTTTAGGTTAAAAGTGGATTCAATAATTTATCCTTTTAGCCTATCATTCCTATATTCTCCCTTTTTTTACTAGATAGAGAAGAAAGGATAGAGGAAATTAAAAAAGAAATTCCTTAATCTAGCATCCTTTGTTTAGTTTTCTCCCTAACCATAATCAATAACAACTTGCAACTACCTCCACTAAACAATGACAAGCATCTATAACACACCAAATGAAGAAATTTCTCACCCAAGTCTTGGGGATGTGAGTATTATGTTGTTATGATTACTTTCTTCTGTCTGGGATCTACAGTATCTTTAGGGTATCTGAAAAAATTGTAATAATTATCAAGTCTTGAGAGAGGATGGTATCATTTTTTTTTTTTTTGTCTAGCGTCTGTGTTTTAGAAAAGTGCAGAGCTTATCTGAAGTCCTGGATGGATTAGTCTGTGAAACTGGATCATCTCAACTAGCAACACTAAAATAATTCTGGAAGCAGATTTTTTAAGAAACTACTGGTGTAGGAGGTCCTATGTTTACATGTTGCTTTCATTGGTTAATCAATAAAGAAACTGGTTGGCCTGATAGGGCAGAACTTAGGTAGGTGGAGAAGACAGAACTGAATTCTGGGTGAAAGAAGACAGAGAGCCACCATGGAGATGCCAGGTCAGACATGCTGAATCTTTCCCAGTAAGCCATGACCTTGTGGTTATGGTGAACACAGATTAATATAAATGGGTTAAAACTAGTTGTGAGAGTCAGCCAATAGGAGGCCAGAGCTAATGGCCAAGCAGTGTTTTAATTAATACAATTTCTTTGTGATTATTTTGGGTGTAAGCTAGCCAGGTGGCCGGAACAAGGAGCTCCACTCCTTTTCAACAAGCTACAAAAGAGGTATTCTGAGGGATCACCTGGACTACTTACTTGTCTTATCTTCATTGATATCTGTTCTTTTTGTTCTGAAAACATACATAGTTTAAAAGGTAACATATATGTCTGTATTAATACAAGTGTAGAAAAGGTAGTGTGCACAAATCATCTAAAGATGATTCTCTTTCTCTATGTCTGAGATGGTAAAAGGCATCTGTCAACTTTATTTGGACTATTTAAACAAACTGTAATATAAATCTCCAACTATGGCATATAATAATAAGTAATGAGCACTCTGTAATGAACAAGATTTATCATTTCTCATTCAGATTCAGAGTTGTTTCTACATAGAGGCATCAGTATACATGTCATCTATCTTGTAGTTTTTCTTGGTTTCTTCATTTCTAAAGCCAAGATTTTCAGAAGTGACCCCCCATGATCAAATGTGATCTTTATCAATTATGAAAGAATCTATAGTTTTTCATTTCCTTGGAGAAACAAAGGCATAATCTTTTCCCCGATGCAATGCATTTCCTGACTTCCATTCTGAAATGAAAACATTCATATAATATATAAGGTGATTTATTAGTTTTTCCACAGTTCAAGATCTCTTAATTGCTGTTGTTTTGTTCACTAGCATTTTAAAAACTTTAAATTAATAAATCATTATATAATATCCAGACATCATGTGTTAGATTTCCTTTTGTGGCTTATTCTTTTTACATTACTTTACTCTCTCTTAAAAGACTTTATTTTATCACTTTCAAACTATTTTTCTATGATTCTATTTACCCATTTTATTTTATTTCTTCAGCACTTAAGCATACTGCACCTGTTAAGAGTTTTGCTTGATCTGGACCTGGAATTCTGCATGCTTTGGCTCTTGGAAAATGTTGAAAAAATTGCAAAGCCCATAAGCAAGCTCCTTTTGTGGGTCTGCCTCTTACATGGTGCTGGCAACTACCTCCACCTCCCTTAGATCTATGAGAGCTGAGCCTTATGTCCACAGGCATGGCCAGGAGCTACCTTTAACCACCTGGGAAGGAGTTGAGTGTTACTATGGTAGACATTTCTATCTAGTTTCCCTTGGAGTAGTATACCAGCTCCTCAAAGGCGCTATATTTGAATATATATGCCCACATGTTGGATACCAAATGTAGTTGCCTTTCCTTGAACCACAAACTCCCCAAAAATGACACAAAGACTTTCTATTAACTATAAAAGCTTGGCTTTAGCTTAGGCTTGATCACAACTAGCTCCCAAAATTTAAATTTACCCATTTCTGTTAATCTGTATTCTACCACATTACTCATTACCTCTCCTCCATATTGTATATCTGACTTCCTCCACATCTTGCTGGCAAATGCTAACTCTCTGATTTCTTCCCAGAATTCCTATCTCTGACCATAAGTCCTACCTACCCTTTTCTGCCTAGCTATTGGCCATTCAGCTCTTTACTAACAGAGTATGTCTTGGAAGAAACACATCTTCACAGTGCACAAAAAGATTATCTTATAACATGAATACATGCTTATATGCTTATAGCTACTCAGCTACTCAATTCACTTACTCCATTTATGTGGTTCAGCAATAGAGCCATAAAATTATGCACCAACAGTTTGTGAGTTTCCCCCATCACAATTAATATAGTCAAAACAATCTCCATAGCATGCACAAAGATTTCTCTCTCAGGTGATCCAAGAGTCTTTGAAGATGACAATGAATGTTAACAAAGAGACTAGGGTGTGCTTAGAGAGGGGAGGTAATGTTAAAGAGAAGAGCTAAATCAGTAAGAGCTGTTGTACGGTGCTTCAGAAAAGAAAAGGATATGTGTAAGAGTGAGCTAGAAGCTATGTGTTCTCAGAAATTTTTATACCTCAATTAAATCCTCCATGACAGAAAAATGAAATAGAGAATCCAGAGACCCTAGGACATATTTTGAAGTGGTCAGTTAATGAAGTCTATTTGACTGAAAGATGAAAAATAAATACATTTTTAAATCACCAAAAGTTGGAAATATTCCATTATAGCAAAGCTTAGCTTTCTCTGAAAGATACAATTCTCTCTCTGTCTCTCTCCTCTCTTTCTCTTTTCCCTCTCTTTCTGTGTGTGTGTGTGTGTGTGTGTGTGTGTGATTTGACTAATCAACTATTTTAACAAAAATGAAATAAACAAGTAATACTAAACTACTGATGACATGCAAATAGCATACAGTTAATATTAAAGAAAATATTATCTACACATAAAGATACTGTTTGTAATATGGGAAACTGAAGAATATTTGCCTGTGTTCAAATTTAATTGCTTTAAAAATATGTTCATGTATCTGTGTTTACTTATTTTTGTTTGTATATTTGTATATGCATATGGAAGTCAGGAATCACAATTGTTGTCTTCCTCTTCATATATATGTAGGTTTTCTCCTAATCTGAAAATCAGAAACTCATTAATTCATGCAAACTGAATTGCTGGTGAACACTAAGTATCAGCCCTTCTCTATTTCCCCAGCATTGGAATTATATGTGCATGCCATCATACCCTGCTTTTAACACAGTTTCTGAGGATTTGAATTTCATCCTCATGCTTATAGAGCAAACACTCTACAAACTCAGCCATTCCCCAGTCTCATGATTCTGTTTTTTATTGAGTATATAATAATTAGACATTTTCATACCTTGCCTTTAGCTCAATTTCGTTATCTATAAAATAGACACAGAAGCATTCTCTATCACATGTATTTCCATGAAACTAAGTGAAGAATTCCTAAAAAGAACATATCATAGTACACAATATATGGTAAGCTCTATTCAAAGATATTTGTGAGTATTATTATTGGATATAATTACTGATATGTTTATGAAAGGATATGTCTCATATATTTAAATTATTATTGATATGGTGGATCAAAAATGCTGCAGTATTTTACAGTAGTCTTGGAAAGTGAAAGAGATGTACAATCATATGACAAGAAGATATTTCTTTCTGAGACCCAAATCCTTCTGACAATGTCTGACCATATAGCTTCAATACCTTACCCATATAGCTGTGCTAAAGTAGATAAATGGAAAGAGGTTTTTGAATCCAATATCCAAGTTTTATGGACAATGGCAAAACCTGTTTACACCCCTACTTGTGAACTTTGTAAAATACATGGCTCCCTATGACTGTGAAGGATATATGGAACCATTCAAGTAACCACAAGGTAAAACCAATAAAGCTCTTTTTTTTTCAATAAAGGTCCTTTAAACACAACACTTTTCTAAATTCTTTACCATAGAAGGTGAAGTAGGGACCATATGAAAAGGGAATGTATTCTCATTTCTAACTCAAAGATTCTCAAAGTCTATATACATAAATTATCATACCTATGAATAGTTACAATAATATAGTCAAATAAGGAATCTTATACTCTAACAGCAACCAACAAATAGTATCAGATAACTTGATTAGTTCCTATGCCCTTTACTTACATATCTGACTGCTATTCTTTTCCCTGGTTGTGAATTTATTTATAATTTCCAATGACAACTTTCAGTCTTATTTATATAACAATATCACATTTGACACTAAACTTGGTAAATCCTGGCCTGCTGATTTATTAAAATTGTTCTCATGACAGTGATGGTGATAAGAATACAATTAACAGTAAGTAAAGTTTTTGGCTTTATTATTTGCCAGGCAACCTACAGAACTTTTATACTTAATCTTTGTAATAGCCTGATAACAATTTCAAAAAGAAATATTATCACCATCATTTTGATGATGAGAAAATGTGACAATTTTGAGTGTCATTTTAGGTAACATACTGAAGTCACACATCTAAGAAGTCACGTGTATCTTAGCCTTGGGGGCAAGGGGAGATGGGGAGAGCAAAGCGTGAAGGGGAGGATAGGGAAAGCTTGGGGGAATGGGATGCTTGGGATATAGGAAGGGTGGATATGAGAGCAGGGAAGTGTATATCCTAATTAAGGGAGCCATCTTAGGATTATTAAGAGACTTGACTCTAGAGGGGTTCCCAGGTATCCAGTGAGACGCCCCCAGCTAGTTCCGTGGGCAGCTGAGGAGAGGGAGTCGGAAAAGGCCACATCCTATAGCCATACTGATGATTATCTTGCATATCACCATAGAATCTTCATCTGCCAATGGATGGAGCTAGAGACAGAGCCGCACATTGGAGCACCGGACTGAGTTCCCAAGGTCCTGACGAGGAGCAGAAGGAGGGAGAACATGAGAAAGAAAGTCAGGACCGTGAGGGAACCTTCATCTGGCGATGGATGGAGATAAAGACAAAGCCACACACTGGTGCACCGAACTGAGCGCCCAAGGTCCAAATGAGGAGCAGAAGGAAGGAAAACATGAGCAAGGAAGTCTGGACTGCGAGGAGTGCTCCCACCCACTGAGATGGTGGGGCTGATCTATTCGGAGTTTATCAAGCCCAGCTGGACTGGGACTGAAAAAGCAAGGGATAAAACCGGTCTCCCTGAACATGGCAGACAATGAGGGCTGCTGAGAAGCCAAGGACAATAACACTGGATTTGGACCCTACTACTCATACTGGCTTTGGGGGTCCTGGCCTGTTCGGATGCTCACCTTCCTAGACCTGGATCGAGGGTGGGGGGAGGAACTTCGACTTCCCACAGGGCAGGGAACCCTTACTGCTCTCTGGACAGGAGGCGGAGGGGGAGTGGAGGAGGGAGGGGGTAATTGGGAGGCGGGGAGGAGGCAGAAATTTTTAATAAAAAAATAGAAACCCTGTCTAGAAAAACCAAAATAAATAAATAAATAAATAATGAAAAAAAAAGAATCTATTACCAGCCTCTTCATACTAAGTCAGTATTTCTTCTTCCTCATCCACTCTCTTTTTTCATTTATTTCTTGTCATATTCTTTTTAATGTAAAATAATTGTGCCATCTAAATTATGCAAAGTCCCATATATGTCTATATTATTATAGTCTTTCTTAAATCTAACTATCATCTCCTTTACCATATTCTGAGAAGTAAATGAAGTTCTTTCATCTCTCTTGGCTCAGCTTGCTCATCTGTCAAACAAGTAAATAATCCTCCTTACTCAATATTATTCTTCCTTTCAGAGCAATGTTAATCAGCAGACAAGCATAGGTCTTGTAGTAAGAAGGCTGACCATCAGAATTTGTATCTTAAGGCAAAATAGTAGTAATAATTAATTTAAAAGTTTTAATTTTATGTGTATTATCATGTATGGGTCTGGAGACTAGAACAGCAAGTGTTGGGTTTTGAGTGGTAGTAATCAAAATGTGAAGAAGTACAAAACAACTAAATATTTGATAAGCAATGCTTTTCTTCACCTATAAAATTATTAGCACTGATTTATATAAAATCTACTATGTCTGAAGAAAGTAGCCATGCATTTATCAATTTTCATGAATTCTGATGATCTGTGATGAATTTCAATGGGAATATGATAACAAATGAAATTCAGTGCACTGCAAGTTCTCTGGGGCACGTACAACATGAGCACTCTACCCATGTTTGATTCATGATTGATTTTATTAATTGCAATACCTGTGAAGGAATCTTGCAAAGCTAACTATGCCTAGAGTTCCCATATGATGCTCCTCCAGCATGCAAAAATTCTCCTTCATATTTAATCTGCAGAAAGAATTTTAGTAGCTTCTATTACTTCATCCTTTACTTCTTGGAGAGTATTATTTCTAAATAAAATACTACTGTTTCTATTTTAAGCTAATGTTCACATCCTCAGTACACTGCATTACAATTTCAGTAATGTTGATTAAGGGACATCTCATAAAGCCAATATGTGGATAGGTATAATACTCGCTTTGCAAGAGTCTAGTGGAAGAACTAACACACTTATGAGCTAACATGCAGCTCTTACAAACTCTGTCTCCTAATTCTGTTTGTTGTAGAAACTACAGACATTTCCCTTACAGTTGACATGTCCATTTTCTAAAATAAATGAATTTAACTTCATTCCAACTTTGCACATGATTGAACACATCAATGTATAAACAATATTGTGTAAACTGAAAGGCATTGCATGGTATACATTACTATTATCATCGTTTAATATTCATATCTTGAGCAAAATTTTGCAGTTGTAAAACATAAAGCTTTAAAGAATAATTACAAAAACTCTCCTATAAGTAATGCTTATCATTTTAAGGATAGTTTGTGGTAAATGTAATTGAATTTTAATTTCATTTGTAGTTTAATAAAAGCTTGCCTGAAGACCACAAAAGTAAGATAGCCACATTGGCCAGCCTTTCAGACCAGGCAGCAATGAGACACACTTTGATAACAGTAGTCATACTAGTTTGCCATAGAAATCAGATGATAGTACTGCATACCCTTTACCGCAGAACTAGATAGAGAGATTATACACTGGGGTGAGACAGCTCTTAGGATCAGCCTCATTCTGGGATTCCTGGAGACAGAATCACCATTTTCTGACTGAGATTGAGGTAAGAACCAGTAATTGGCTACTTTGCTTTTCTTGTCTTCATGTTGAACCCCAAAATCTGATTCTCAGCTTTTATTGATTGTGCTCCAGTAAATGTACATGAAAAGAAAAATAAGAACTTCTGGAACAGACAACAAATCTTCTGAGGATGATACGAGTAATGGTTCCATCCAAAGAAAAGTCTGGGGAGATCTGCCTACATTCCCTTGTAGCACTGAGGCTTCGCGAAACTCCATGTACTTCAGCCTAGATAGGAAGACTCCATGTGTGCAGTAATAACTTGGTTCTAAATCCATGTTATATCTAAAAACACTAAGAGTAAAAAAACAGAGCTAATGTAAACATGAAGTTTCCATTGTCTGAAGTCCTGGGTGATCAAGTTCTCTGTGTGCTGAAAACCTGGTCTTTTTCTGTCATTTAGCATGCTTTGACAAACTAAATTTTTAGCTTGTCATTATGTAAATAGCTAAGACTCTTCCCAGATCTTGACAAAATGTAGATACAATAGGAATAGTTGGTATCTACAATAGTTGGCCCCAAATCGTGAAAACAATGTAAGCTGTCAAAATAGTTGACTTTCTAAATGTATTTTTAATGTCAATATAATAGCAATCACAGTTGTCAGTATTTGCCTCTCATGAGCAAGGTCATCTATTCAATCCCAACACCATAAAAAATGAAGTAAAAATGAATCTGGAAACATTCCCTTCCCCTCTCCATCCACCTTTATCTCTGCCCCACCCTCTTTCTCTCTTTCCTTCTCTCTTTTATTTCTCTCTTCCTTCTTCCTTATTGCTATTTTCTATGCTGACTGAAATTTGTTCTGCATTATTAATATCTGTATATATTAGCATGCTCATAGTTCCAGAAACAGTGTGTCCCTGAAAAATCTTTGCTCTATAGAAAACTCTCAAGCATAAGTAATATGACAGCAAAATGAATTTTATTTAATGAACAATACATTCTTTGGCCTTCATGGGTCAAGGTTACAATAGGAGAAACTGCTCTTGTGTACAACAATTTGACATCCATCTACAAAAACACAGTAAGGCTAGAAAGCCTGTGTGTATAGCAATGCTTTTGTTTTCAATTGTGTGTTTTCCTTGGAAAACAAACTAGAAAATAAAGGAGATGAAAAATTTTAGTTCACTTCATTTATTAATTATAATAAATTAATTTGTTATATAGGAGGCTTATGAAGGGATTACACAAATTAATATTTTGATAATTTTCCTAAACCAGAAATCTCACATAGAAAAGTGTTTCCTCTGATTAAAGGCAGCTGAAAATCTCACACAGAGTGACCCTTGGTTCTGAATTGAGTGACTGCCTGGCACATGAACCCTGTCACATGAAGTTATTACACCAATCTGATTCACTGATAAATTCTTTAGCTTTCTCCATCTCTTGACACTGCAAACAAAAGTTGTGTTTCCTTATAAATCCTTCTTTCCACCATTTCTATCAAGTGAAACTGATCCTATGAATGTTTCATACAAAGCTGATTAATTTAAAGAATTGGCATCGAGACAACAAAATATTAGCATCACATTGTTGGTGGAGGCCACTAATTTGTTTCCCGACCACTCTGACTCAAAATAATCACACAGAAACTAATTTATTTGCAATACTATTTGACCAATAGCTTAAGAGTGTTTCCAGCTATCTCTTATATCCTAAACTAACCCATCTCTATTGCCACGTGGTATTTCTGTTGGATCCAGCGGAGGTGTCTGTCTCCTATGGGCAGCTACATGGCTTCTCTCTGACTCTGCCTACTCTCTCTATCTCTTTCAGCTTGGCTTTGTTCTGTTAAGCCATTGGCCGAAAGCAGCTTCTTTATTAACTAATAGCAATAAAACATATTCAGAGCATACATAACCTCCTACATCATCACATTTTCACTATGTTTCATTTACTCATCCCACTCCTTACTTTTTTTTTATAATATAGAAATGGATACAATTTGTTTTAGACATTATCAGCAGTAAAAAAGAAACCACTTGTCACCCACTCCTTATTTAACTGCTCTCAAAGCTACTCTAATCTAGCAGGCCTGGCACTAGGTTCAAAGATATTAAAAATAAATGAAGATATAACAAAATATGCTCTGAATTTTTAGTGAACGTACTTCATTTTATTAACTACTCTATTATTTTTTTGTTGGGATCAGTGAGACCCCAGATCCTGAATTGCTTGTAATCCCCTGATCTGAGTGCCTACAGCTGCTCTGAGCACAAGACCTTCAGGAGTTCCTGATGGCAGGAGAGTGGTTTCTGGTGGGTTTGGCTGAGGCGTGGCTATCTCTATATAATCTACCCCTAAACATAATAAAGGGGGCATTCTTGGGGAATTCAAGGATGACCCATGTCGCTTTCTGTCTGTCTGTCTGTGTATTTTAACCTCCAGCCCCTTGCCTGAAGCTCGGTAACTGGGTAAAGGTGCATCGAACGCAGACACGGGTGCGGCAATTTTTTCCAAACCTGATCATAGTTTCTTCTCTCCTCCCAGCCACTCACCCCAACCTTCCCCTCCCCCACATTCACTTCCTCTCCCGCCTGTTCCTTCACTTCAGTGCAGGCTTTCCATCTGTATCTCCCAGCCATAGCATATCAAGTTGCAGCAAGACAAGACACCTCCTCTCCTATTAAGACTGGTCTAACAACCCAGCAGAAGAAAAGGATCCCAAGAGCAGGCAACAGAATCAACCCCTACTCCCTCTGACAGGAGTCCCACAAGAAAATCAAGCCACACAACTGCAAGACATGTGCAGAGAATCCCAGTCGGTCCCATGCAAATTCTCTGGTTGGTAGGTCAGTCTCCATGAGTCCCCACAAGCCCAGGTCAATTGATTCTGTGTTCCCTTTGCCCCTCTGGCTCCCATAATCCTTTCTTCCCTTTTTCATGGGATTTCCTGAGTCCCACCTAATTTTCTGCTGTGGTTTTCTGCATATGCTTCAACCAATTACTTGATGAAGCCTTTCTGATGACAGTTGGGCTGGGCAACCAACCAAGAATATAGCAGAATATTTTTAGGAATCATTTCATTGACTTTTGTCTTTTTTTCAGTCATATTTGGTTCTATCCTAGATCTCTGAGTTGACCACCCTCTGGGTCCTGGCCTGCCAGGCAGGGTCGGGGTGGGCTCCCTTTTGTAGTATCAGACTGGGGCCAGTCATTTGTTGGTCACACCCCTAATTTCTTTGCCAACTTTGTCCCAGCATAATTCATAGGAAGGGTAAATTGTGAAACAGAGGTTAAGCAGCTGGACCAGGGTCCCAATCTTTTCACCGGAGGTCTTACCTGGTTACAGGAGATGGCTGGCTCCGGCTCCATATCTCCCATGTTGGGAGTCTTACTTAGGCGCACCCCTCATAAATTATTGAGAGGCTATATTGTACCAGGTTTCTGGCTCATGGCAGAGATATTCCTGATTCTAGTTCTCTTTCCCAGTACTCTCTCTCCCATTCTCCCCCACCTAATGTCTTCTGTTCCGATGTGTACCCTTCCATCCAGCACACTTGTGATGTAGATTTCCCCTTCCTTGAAATTCCTGTGCCAACCGCTGCCTTCCTTGTTGCTTTGTTTCTTTGGATCTATGAATTGTAACATGGTTATCCTTTTGTAACATGGTTATCCTTTACTTTATGACTAATACTCACCTATAAGTGAGTACATATCATGTTTGTCTTTCTGAGTCTGGGTTACCTCACTTAGCATGATCTTTTCTAGTTCTATCTGTTTGCCTGCAAAGTTTTTGCTCTCTCTCTCTCTCTCTCTCTCTCTCTCTCTCTCTCTCTCTCTCTCTCTTCACAGCAGATTAATACTTCATTGTGTAAATGTACCACATTTCCGTTATCTAATCTTCCTTTGAAGAACATCTTGATTGTTTCCAGTTTATAGTTATTACAAATAAAACTTCTATAAACATAGTTGAGCAAGTATCCTTGTATCCAGACTATCCCCTTGGACATATGTTGAAGAGATATTCTGGGAATATTTAAATAATGTTTGTAAAGTAAAATGATGTTTGAGTGGTGTAGGAGGTCCTTCTGTATTTGTGTTGCTTTCATTGATTAATAAACTGCTTTGTACCTGGTGATAGGGCAATACTTAGGTAGGCAGGGAGACAGAACTGAATTCTGGGAGGAAGAAAGCAGAGTCATAGAGCCACCATGGAGATGCCAGGTCAGACATGCTAAATCTTTCCCATTAAGCCACAACTTTCAGTGAACACAGATTAATAGAAATGGGTTAAATCAAGATGTGAAAGTAAGCCAATAGGAGGCTAGAGCTAATGGACAAGCAGTGTTTTAATTAATACAGTTTCTATGTGATTATTTCGGGAGGGTGGCCAGAACAAGAGGCCCTACTCCCTACAACATTTGAGAGAGTAGGAAAAAAGAAACATAATTTCCACGATAGTTGATAAAACTTTCAAGAAATTTCAGGTTGCTTATCCATTGATCAATATACATGGTATAATATACCAAAAGTTATTAGGATGCAATAGTTTAGGAAAATAATCTACAGAAGCCCCTTTTGGGAGGGGTGCTTTTTATTTTTTTTACTTTTATTGAAAATTGATTCCTTTTTATACAATGTATACTGATCATAATTTTTCTTCCCTCTACTCTTCCCTGTTCCTCTCCACTTTCCCTCTTTTTCAGAATCACCCTCTTTCTCTCTCAGTAGAAAATAACAGACTTCCAAACATGACAAAATAAATATAATAAGGTGAAGTAAAAACAATCATGTAGAAGTTGGACACAGCAATCCAAATAGAAGGAAAAGAGTCCCAAGAGCAGAAGAAGTAGAGATCCACATATTCTTATTGTCAGGAGTCTCATAAAAACACTAAGCTGAAAGCTTAGTTTTATAACAAACACAGAGAATATGATGCAGGCCCATGTAGGCCCTGCACTTGCTGTTTTCCATCTCTGATCTCATTTTTACCTTACTTAGTTGATTCAGAGGACCTTGTATACTTGGTGTCCTCCAACCCTTCTGCCCCTTCCACTCTCTCAGAAGCCTCTTCCATCAAATTCCCTGAGCTCTGAGGGTAGGGTTTTGTTGGAAACGTCTCATTTAGAATCTTTCCACATAATGGCAAGAAGTAGGTCTCTGCATCGTTTCCCATCTGCTGCCAGAGCTTCAAAGCCTCTCTGATGATGACTGGGAAAGACACTATGAATATAACAAAATATTCCTTGATCCTTTATTTTCTTCAGCAGTACTTTTTGGTTTGAAGCTAGGTCTTTGAACTATCTAGTGTCTTAACCTCTGAGTCATCGCTCCAGTCCCCTGAACTTTTCTTTTTAAAGTAATATTATTTTTATTAACATTCCACTGATTTCAATTAGTATTGGTCATATGCAAATAGGTGTGGGGCTATCCAATGGACTATTGACAACCTCCTTACTGCTATGTCCCCAAATAAAATTGACTCCCTTCCTCAGCAGCCATCAAATACCAGTAGCTCCTCATATAGGGGTAGTAAAGTTTTCTACTTGGGAATTTATTTGTCCCTTTTATTGGTATAAGTTCTATTCCAGATGGGTCTTCAGTACTTGAAACTTTGTGAGTCTGAGGTCAGTGTAGGTGACACTACAGGAACCATTCAGTGTGCAGCTATATTTACTCTTCAATCTAGGCTACTCTCTGCATTACTCACTAGAGTTAATATATCCCCCTCTTGTCCTGTATCAAGTACATTCATAATAACCTGCTTGCTAATTTTCTTTAATTCTCAAAAAACTTTATAAGATATCAACCTATCTGTTTTATAATAAAAAACTGCAATTTAAAAAATTCCATAATCTTGCCAGTGCCCCACAAAAGCAGATGACTTCAAGGAAAGGCGGCAGACATTTGCTGAGCTCTGACACTTAATTTCTCATCACATTTATTCTCTAGGTAGCATTGAAGCAAGCACTGGCCTGCATCTTTCTCCACTGCACTTGGGATTGCTAGTACCAGGAATGACACAAAATGAGTAGAAGTACTAATTAGTAGTTCTTGCGTGAGTGAATAGTATTAGAAAATAAATTTCCTAAGGGTCCATTCAAAATTGACTTTGAAATTTGCTTTGCAATGAAATAATAGATATATTTATGAATCTCTAGCTAATCAATAATTTGGTTATATATATACATATATATACACATATTTCCATTTTACACACACACACGCACACACGCACACATATATATGCATACAGACATACATACATACATACATGCATAAACATTGTTTTCAAGGAAGTACAAAAGTCTACATGTACATGACTGGTTATTTTGCTATTATCAAACCCTAATCATAATCCAGTGGCCAAGTGAATCCTGTTATATAACCAAAGGGAGTCAGACTCTCAGAACATCAAGCTGGGCAATTATGTGTTAAAGATGCATCTGGAGAGATAGAACACCCAAGCATAATGAGCTCACTATCTCAAAACATTCTCTTATCTATGGCAAAGGGTTCTAGTTTGAATACATTCCTTTCAGCACAGAGGATTGGTTTGTCGAAACTATCAGGTTTTGAGTTTATACATGTTTATAATGAGCTTCTCCACAAAGACCACCTAGGTCCAGTAGCAGAGGCAATGCCAGTGCTACCACACTTGCTGGTAGTTGTGATAGTTAAAACTGATAGTCAGCTTGATAATTTTAGAATCACAAAAGAGATACACCTCTAGACATGTCCGTGAGGAATTATCTAGATTAGGTAAAATTAGTTGAGAAGGCCCTCAAAACATGGGTGGAACCGGGCGGTGGTGGCGCACGCCTTTAATCCCAGCACTCGGGAGGCAGAGGCAGGCAGAACTCTGAGTTCAAGGCCAGCTTGATCTACAAGAGCTAGTTCCAGGACAGGCTCTAGAAACTACAGGGAAACCCTGTCTCAAAGAACCAAAAAAAAAAAAAAAAAAAAAAAAACAAAACATGGGTGGCACCATTCCACAGGCCGAGGTGGTCCTGGACTTTATCAAAAGGAGAAAGCAAGTCAAGTAACAGCATTCATCTTTCTCTGCTTCCTGACTGTAGATGCAGTGTGACCGGCTACTTCATCTTAAACTGTGGACAAAAATGACTCCTCTGTTTCTTAATTTGCTTTGCTCAGGTACCTTGTGACAGAAAAGAGGAAAAAAAATAACTAATATAATAACCTTGGTCCATGTGAAATATACTATCCTTATGAGTGATCATCTTCAATTTGTTATTCAGCTCTACTGTCAACAATGTTCCATTAGGCTTCCCATAAATGATGCAGGATGCTCTCCTCCCCATTAGAAAGTACTTAGACATTTTCACAAGTATCACCCTGAATTAAGTTGCTTCCATATATTCTGTCCTTACCTTTATAAGTGGTCCCTTCAGTAAACTTTGCTCAAAGACAGAATTTGAGTTGCATGCATCTGTTTCAGTCTGGACTCTGCCTGCTTGATGACCAATACTCAAGAGGTATGTCTGACTGAAAAATAAAGTCAGAAGAAATAGCTATCCACAGAAAATAAAGACTTGCTGATGATTGTCAGACTACTTTTTATGATTCTGTAAATTAAGGACTAAAATCATAGCAGCTATTAAATCCTAGCTAAGACTTCATGAGAATAGTTGTACTGTGTGTGTACCAGAAACGATATTGTTAATCATTTTTCCCCTGTTCCTAGAGTGCTATATATCCTGTATTGCTTTCAGAAATGAGGGGCAGAGCGACTGGGTGCCATTACAGTTGTGTAGTGAATGGATTAACGTAGGATTATGTACATACCAACCCACAATCTACTAAGGATACTTAATAGAAAATGCATGTCACTCACTACACAGCAGGGATCCCTTAAGAATCCTCAAGGGAGTTATTTCTAGAAAGGTTGGGACAAGAAAGTGAAGGCTGACCATGCATAACCTAAAGAGGAACAAACTGGAAAGTGTGAGAAAGGTGGTTAAGTAGAGCAAAAATGTCTAGTAAATCACCAAGAGGTAGAGGAAATGCTATAAAAAGGATGACCAAGTCCAAGGATATTCACTGTCCCCTAGAGTGTCAATTTTATGTTCTGCTCTGCAAATTCAGGAGCTCATACTGGATTCCTTGACATGTTTGTAATTATATCCTTATTGCACAATCCCTAAAGTTTACATTGAACCAGATGTTTTCTCTATCCAAAGACACAGCCATCTTGCTCTGTTTTCCTCCCAAGACGCAGTGTACTACAGCCAGGTGAGCCAGAAAACATTTGCTCCTTTGCCTCTGCCCCATCCATGCTCAAAATGAGAGCTGAACATTCATTAATTTGTTGTTTCCATGTCTTAATTAAAATTAATTCTGTATAGAGAAATTAAGGAATATTCATTTGTACAGCAGAAGTGGAATCATTGAACTTTATTTGAATGGGTTATAATTTTTATTGTGAGAGGATGAAACTCATGGTCCATTTTGTTCTGGAAAAGTACAATTGCAAGATGACAATCTGTGCTGATAACCAGCCATGAACTAAAACTATCCAAAGGATACTATTAAGCATTTTAATGGCTTAAGTTTTTTTTAAAGGGTTAAAACATGTCATCATCAAGGAAAATGAACACATACCCTCAGATGGGTTGATGTTAGAAAGCTGAGCCTCACTGTTCTAGGTTACTTAGAGATCCCCTGTGTTTTCTAATGGCATTATAATTACGGGAATATTGGAAAATGTACTAATTCTATTCATCTGTACCATATCTTAATTCTCAAGTCAGAACATTCCAATTGCAACACTACTTTAAAATTTTTTATTGATTTTTTTTATATTCTACAAAACCCCTGTCCTTATTTTATCTCATTTCAGCCTAGCGAGTTGCCTAGGGGTATTAGGCCAGTAAAAGACAGAGGAAAAAAATCAAAGACCCATCTTCAGACTTCTGATTTCCATCATGTGAATGATATTTCCATCTTTTCTCTCATTCAGAAATTAATACCTTCCTGATCTCCATTTCTGGGTAGTCATCAAGCCAGACACAAGTCCAACACAGTTAAAGGAAAGAAGGAGCATCCTGAGTTTCCAAAGGCTAAAATGATGAGTTATTTAAGAGTGCAATATAAGACATAATGTGCTATAATTTCACCCTTTCTCTCCACCCATTTTCAAAAATCAAAATAAATTATTTTCACCTAAGCCTATATCTGTCTTTGAAAATAAAATATTAGCACTGCACTTTAAACATATAGGAAGATAACAAAATAAGAACTTTGAAAATGAGGCCCAAATGAACACTGTCCACAGTTTCAAAAGGTCAAATGGTCTCTTAGCTACTAACTTCACCAAACTATAACACCTTCTACGGAGATAGATGGCCAATCCATTATTCATCTGCTGTTAGCTTCACTTGTCATTATGACTCCTCTGTGTAAAATTAATTCTTAAACTGCATCTTCCCTTTGAATTCTCTATCAAGTGTGTGAGTAGGTAGTTTTATCTGTACATTGGTCACCAGAGTATGATGGTATAATGTGATTTCTCAGTCTCAGATGAACCCAGGAATATCAACACTGTAAGAGTTTTTATCAAGCAGCCTCAGAAAAGTAACTTAATTACTAGAAGAAGACAGATAAGAAGAACTACCTTTAAGATACAAAGAACATTATTATTTTTATCTATTTTGGATTTTATTACAAATTTCATTGAATCTGGCCTTTGCCAATTTCGCATATGTATACAATCTGTCTGGTTACTCACACACCCCCATTCCAAAACATTATCTGTCTTTCTCCTAGCCTCGTCAATACATCTATCTTCCATACAATTCCCCCTTTCATATTCATGTCTTTGTGTTTTGTTTTGTGGAACAAGTAATTTAAATAGGACCATCAGTATGGCCGTGGCGGGTATTCACCTCTCCACTGGAGCCTGCTGAACTCATTCATATGTGTTCAACTAAAGCCAACGACTTTCCCAGGATCTACTAGAAACAAGTTTATCAGGGAGAAGTAGGGCCTTGTGTGTTTTACTCAAATCCTTAACTAATTAATGACAGGCCCAATGAGGGTAACTGTACCTGCTGGGAAATCATGATTAAAATGGTTGTGTGACACTCCCAGGACACTTAACAACAAACCCATTTAAATGAATATGTGGGGCTGTATACTCTCTCCACTTCTATTCAATATAATGTTTCAAAACTTAGAATAATAAGAAAATTAAAGGTGTTTATATAGAAAAAGAAGTCAAAGAATCCCTATTCTCAGATGAAATGATATTATATACCAAATAACATTAAATGTCTGCTAGAAAACTCCTGGAACTTCTTAATACTGTCACCAAAGTGAAAGGACACACTATTAGCACAGAAAATAGGTAGCCCCTCCATATACCAATCAAAAACACACCGAGACAGAAATTATAACAAAATTTCCACTCTCGGTAGCCTCAGAAAGCACCTTGGTGTGTATCTAATCAAGATTGTGGGCAAGTTCCATATTATTCTTCACAGGAATAGGAAAAAGTTCTTAAAGTATATCTGGAAATAAAGGATTCCAACTAGACAAAGATTCTGAGCTGAAAGGAGAGCAGTGGAGTCATTGTCATATAAGATCTGTTATACTTTATAGTAGTAATAATAAAACAGCATGCTACTAGCACAAAAAAAGCCGCACATGCCAATTAGTGGAATAGGAAGAAAATCAGACTTAAATCCAATTAAATCTATGCAATCACAGCTATTAGAGTTTTTACTAGATGCCCAAAATATATATGGGGTAAAAGTCAGGATGTTTAAAAAAAAATGGTGCTAGAAAATCTGGATGTCGACATGTAGAATAAAGAAATTAAATCCTTATCTCACACCTTGCACAAAAATCAACTGCAAATGGATCAAAGGCCTCAATTAAAACCCCAAACTCCAAAGTTGATAGAAAAGAGAATGTGGAGAACTTTGCAAAATATTCATATAGCCAAGGTCTTTCTAAATAGGACTCTGACTGCTCAGAATATGAGAGCATCAATTGACAAATGGGACCTCATGAAATGAAATGAGTCTGTGTGGGAAAGGAAATAGCCTAGAGAAAAGGCTTCCTACAGCCTTGGAGAAAATGTTTGCCAGCTGTATATCCAACACAGGAAGAATACCTAGATTAAATAAAGAAAAAAACCTATATAACATCAAGAAAAAGATTTTAAAATCAGAGAGTCGGGTACAACTCTGAGCAGAGAGTTTTCAAAAGAAGAACTACTTTTTAAAGGGTATTATTTGTAACAATTTAGAAGAGATTTAAATATTTAACATCTTGTCTATGAGGGAAGTGAGAAACAAAACTACTTTGAGATGCTTTCTCACGATAGTCAGATGGCTATTATGAAGAAATAAAATGGCAGGGCAACACAAATGTAAGAACAGTTAAGAGAATTTGCTTCTCTTTCAGAGGATTTTAGGTCTAGTCCCAGCACTGTCATTTGGTCTACTGGTTAGCTTCAGCTGTCTGCTTGACAGAGCCTAGAATTTTATAAGGGACTCTCAGTCAGGGTATTACTTTTAACAGGTTGACCTATTAGCATATCTTAGAGGCATTTTATTGATGGCTCTTTGATGTAGGAGATACCAGCCCTCTGTGAGTGGTATCATCCCTATACAGGAGCTCCTGGACTATATTAGAACATAATTAAACAGAAGTTAGTGATCAACCAATGCTCCTTTGTGGTTTCTGCTTCACATTCCTGCCATTGAATTCCTGCCTAGAATTCCAACGTGACAACCCTCAGGGCTTAACTGTGACCTGGAATTCTAAGAGGAAATAAACCTTTTTTCTACATTGGCTTTGGTCATGGTATTTATTCACAGTTACAAAATAGTAATAAGAAATAAAGCTCACAATCACCTTTAACTAGAGCTTAGAGGTTTTCACTCCTGGTGGCCTCCACTGGTTTCCACACTCAGGTATGCACACACACACACACACACACACACACACACACACACACTCACGAACACAAATTAAAATGAGTCCTAAAAATAAAGAAAAAATAAAATGACAAAAAAAATGACAGAAAGATGGTTAAGGGTGAGGGAAGAGGAAACCTTATTCACTGTTGACAGAAGTAGAAACTAGTGCAAGAATATAGGACATCAATGTCACATTTCTTTGATTTTTTTCCTTTGGAGAGAGAGTCATGCTATGTTGCCACTGCTTAGCATTGAACTCACTGTGTAGATGAACCAGGGCTTGCAGTTGAAGCAGTTTTCTTGCTTGTGCTTCTAGATGCTGAGATTGCAAGCATGTAAAACCATGCCTAGATTGCAAAGCCTTTCTCACTCCAGTTGGAGTTTCTGTACATCAATCTTCTTTCTGCTTCATTCTAGAAATAGTAAAAGATGAAGGATAATTTATCCTCTCATCCATTAAGGATATTTATCAAAATTTAGCATACAAAACCTTAACTATGGAGAATAAAAGATTCTCCGAAGTATAGAACAACTTCAAATTTTGGTAACTTGAACTTATGATAGTCTCCCAAGACAAAATCCAAATCTTAGCATTTCTTTAGACAACAGAAAAGCAAAACTGTAAGATCAATTTCTAACAAAATGTTGAGACTATCTGATGAAAATACAGTCTCAAATATAAATGGTGGTAAAGAATAGTCAATAGACTCTTTAAAATAGAGAAATTAAGGTAATTTGTTGTTTTTCATTATCCCCTAATCATACGATATCAAATGCTTTTCAATCTCTAGTGATAAAGTTTTTAATATGTTCTCATGATTTGAGACAGAAAATTTCAACTGAAATTAAGAGTAACTTAAAGAGCTGAGAGGCATCTACTGAGAAATAGTGCCTATGATATTTGAAAATGACTACCACCCCAGGGAATATTGAATAATACCAAAGATGGCATAAGATGAGACCTGTTTGTCTGTCAAATGTGAAAATGGATATACAAAATATGATATTGGATTCAAGTCATGCATATGGATGATCCCACAGGCCATGAAAATTAACAAAATCTTTTAATTCTCTAGACTTTTAAATGTAGCAAATTCAACTGTCTTTTGTATTATGTTATTTTCTTTCTAGCTAAATATGGTTTATTGCAACATGCACAAACACTAGAAAGAAAGAGTTGTCATTATACTCAATGGAACCCTATGAAACTAGTATATCTTCTGCAGAGATTTTGCATTTGGTGTTTCACCTATTCATAGGTCAATACATTTTTTAAAAACTTCCAGAACTTTTTTCAAAGCAAAATTTGAATTTCCGTGTTCTGAATCCACAAGGCTAAAGTAATTCTAGTTGACTCTACTATATGGACCTACTGAATAAAATATTAACAATTAGGAAAACTTTCCAAGTTCCATGTTAATAAATTAAAATATGCTCTCTACATGATGCCATTTCAACTCTAGATTCAATAAATTCTACTTGTCCCCCATACTAAGTGTAACTTCTACCATTGTTCAGATCCCCATTATCTCTCAAGCACTGGTTGTTTTGCATTGTTTACCTTGTGACATAACCATATTTTGTGTAGTTAGGCTAGTGCAATAGTTATGATAAGGTTGAGTATGACCATTTAAAATTTCATAATGTGGCAACTTAGTCTTCCTGGGACAATGTTGAGAATGATGGAACCATTAAGAATGGGATAGGTGGTGTGCTGACTAGGTTTATGTTAACATAATATAGAGCTATTTGTGATGAAGGGATCTCAATTGAGAAAATACCTCCAATTTCTCAATTTCTCCAGTTGTAGGGCATTTTCTTAATTAGTAATTGATTGGGGAGGACCCCGCACACTGTGAATGGTGCCATCCCTGGACTTGCTGACCTAGGGTCTATATGAGCAAGCCATGAAGAGCAAGCCAGTAAGCAGTACCGATCTGTGACTTCTGCATGAGTTCCTGCCTCCAGCTTACATCCCTGTTTGTATTCCTACCCTGATTTTCTTCAGTGATGAATTATGATGGAGAAAACTAAGCCAAACAAATCCTTTCCTCCCCAGTTTGTTTTGGGTCATGGTACTTTATCGGCAGTAATAAGCCTAACTATGACATGTGGGTTCATGGACTGTGATTCAGTAGTTCAGGATGCCAACTGTAGAAGGCATCAAAGCAGTTTTCTCAAGACCCAGGTAAGAGTTATGTTGTTTCCAAAATAAAAACTTGGCCCTGGAAACACTTTACCTTTCAAACTCAGCATAACAATCATTCCTCCTTTATGCCTTCCTACAGTGAATCCATTGCCATGAGACTCCAACCTTAGGCCAGACCACTGGATGATCTTAAACTTTATGCTTCCAAATGGTAATCTATAAAACATTCTTTTCTTTATGACTTACACACTGTTGGGAAAATTTAGAGCCCTAATCACTCTATCCTTCTATCGGCGGCAAATTATCATCTCTTCCCTGATAATTTTTTTCTATTATCTTCTATCTGCAGGTAGAATAAAAATAGTTATTTGCCTGTCTTGCATTATTTGAACTTGTGTGTCTAGGTCAGCCTTCCTCTTTGACAAGTTATTAATCACTTTCTAAAACTGATTGACGTCAGAAACATTTTTTATGTATCTTTGAGTCCTCACGATCTAAAGTTCAAACTACAGAATGAAGGACTTACTCAAATAAAATCTTAAAATAAATTAGTGAACAATAGATAATAGCCATGATTTGTTATTTTGATGAATGTCAATTAAAAACAAGTAAGATGCCATTTGGACAAACATGATCCCTTTCCCTGTGCTGTTTTATAGTAACCCACTGGTAACATTGCTGAACAGTCACAATGAAGGACAAATTCATCCTATTTAAAATCTCCTGGAATGACAATTCATAAAAGGCTCTAAACTCAGCAAACACCACAAAAAACCATTATTAGAAAATTGGGATGCTCTAAATCTGCCCAGAACAGCGGGATGCTTAACTGATAGTGGCATTTGTAAGGGCATGTTTGCCTAGAAATGTTCTTTTAATAAATGTACTAAATAAGATGCATAATTTACCTTCTTCTCCATTGCCTGCTGGCCTGCTGCCAGCTCTAAGCTCCTGGTCTGCCCCTTGCCTTCCCTCCTCCAATTGCTTATTTCTCAAGTTTGACTCAGCAACCAGGTTACCTGCTGACTTAGTGTGGACAATTTCATAGCTGTCCTACTCTACCAATATCTTAATGTACAATTTTTGCTGGAACAAGTCAAAAGAGTTTTTCTTCTGCAGGATAACTTTGTCCAGCTGTGTGACTTGAGCTCTGACTGACAAAACAAGATCAAAAAAAGAAAACTTGTCAGCGTACGACAGACGAAAGCATGCAGCTTTTTCCTCTGTCACTGCAGTGATATTTAATGCTCCACTTCCCTTTGGAATCTCTCATAGTCAGTGTTTACATCTGCCTTTCTTGCTTCTGTGCACTTCAAGTAAAATTCAATAACCTGAGAATCAGCAAATCTTGCTTCGAGGTAGACTACTAAACAGCATTTGCTGTGTGACACATAGCTTAACCTTCTGATCGTTCCTTCCAATATCTGCTAAAAAGGAGAGAAAGAGAGAGGGGGGGTAAGGAGGGAAGAAGAGAGGGAGGGAGGGAGGGAGAGAGGGAGGGAGGGAGCGAGGGAGGGAAAGGGAGAGGGAGGGGGAGGGAGGGAGGGAGGGAAGGAGGGAGAGGGAGGGAGGGGGGAGAGGGAGGGGGCAGAGACAGAGAGAGAGAGAGAAAATACTATAGAATAACCCCATGCAAAATGTTTGAGAGTCCTAGTCACCCCAACATAGAGAAGTGTTCTGACATTTTTATGAGATTGATACTCTACCCTAGTTCCAAACACTACTGTCAGGTTCCTTGATAGTTGAGAGAGTGTTTATGCTTTGTATTTGGCAACGTGGGAATCTTTTATTATTTAGTCCATAAAATATGTAATCATTAATTCTTATTTTGTGAAAGTAGTAGGCTTAGAGTAATACAGATGATGTCTGGGATAATTTCTGGGGATAAATTTTTATAGTTCTGGCAAATCAGTCTTTTATCTAATTAGGAGAATTGGACTCAAGAGTCTGAAACCCTATAAGGGCTGGTTAGAATAGTGATAGCAAGCCAACATCAGCTTCTCACCTAATAAAGAATAATATTAAGAAATGTTATATTTTTGATAACTTAATCCTTCTAGCAACTCCACTAGAAAATTGCACCGCGGTGGCCACTTTGAAGCTGATTAAAAATAAGCTGTATCTTAGCTATCTTTTGTGCTGCTCCAACAAAATCCATGACAAAGGTGGTGTTAGAAAATGTTTCTCTTTGGCCCACATTTCCTGGATATGCTCCATCACAATGATGCAGGAATGGAGGCAGAAGCATGGGTCTGCTAGTACTCATTTTGGTGTGTGTATATATGTGTGTGTGTATGTTTGTGTGCATTGTGTGTATGTGAGTGTGTGTGTGTGTGTGTGTGTGTGTGTGTGTGTGTGTGGTCTAGGACATCAGTCCACGGAATGCTGTAGCCTACATTTAAGGTGAGTCTTCCCACCTTTTTCAACTTAATTGAATAATACCACACTTACATGTCTGCATGCTTGTCTCCTTGGTGACTATGTGTCACACCAAGTGGACAATCAATATTAACTACACAATGGTCATGGGATGTTTACCAAATGACCTTGTGGCTTGAAATTTCAGGGCTAGACCTAAGCCTAGGTTTATCCACCTTAAAATAAGGTCTCTCGTCCACAAAGTTATCTGTCCCCTCACATAAATCATGCCTGACTTTAACAATGAGGTCACATAAATCATGCCTGATTTTAACAATGAGAGGAAGAGGGATATGGCCCAACCTCATCAGAATCTGAGCCTTAACCAGCAGTACCCACTCAGTTCTATAGAGTATTTGCTTCTGCAGGTCTGGGAGGCTTCACATCCACCTTTCCTCACTGGTTGGCAACACATAGCTTACCATGGTTTCTTTGCCATCTGCTAACCCTGTTCGCTGTACCTTTGCATTGGTGCCAGGCTGTCTCATTGGGAGAAGGCTATGCATAGCATAGCATCTGACAAATGCAAGCCCTTTCTCTGAATGAGCATTACTCATTTCTGGTGGTTGAATTATCAGGCCACAAACTGCTTTCTCACACTGGGCTGATAAGAAGAAATCCAGAGAGAGGCTGAGGAGAAATAAAAATACTATAGTCATTTCTCCCATGTTGAGAAGAGTATGCCAATTCATCTCAGGGAGACCTCCTGGGGAAGGGGTTTTGTAAACACACCCAGTGTCCCCTGTTTCTCAATTTAAACCATCTCTGTTCTGTTCAGTAACAGGCACTTTATTTTTGGCCCTGAACAAAACTCACAGTTCATATTGATAGGGAGAAAATACGACCATTTTCATTTATTTCTTTTTCCTGAAAGTAATAAATCTAAATACTAAATGTGCCAAAGGTTGGAACAGGGTCAGGGTAGAGATGACATCTCTAAATATGATTGTTTTACCACTTATTGCTCTGTCATTCACCAAGCTAATTTGCATTTCTTAAATTTCTATGTGAATTTCAGATTCAACTTCTCAATTTCTAAACTAAATGGGGAATACATAGAATGCATTAAATCTGGAAATTAAATTTGGCTGAAATGCCATCATGTAGCTACGTGGTCCTCAACCTTCCTACTGCTGTGACCCTTTAATATTGTTCTTTATGCTGCAGTGACCCCCAACTATGTAGCTGTCCATCGTTACCTCATAACTGTAATTTTACTATCATTGTAAATCTTGATGTAAAGAACTGATATGTAGGATATATGGTATGAAACCCTATGAAAGGGTCATTCGACCTTAAAAGGGGTCTGACCAACAGACTTAGAATTGCTGATATGTTTGGCATATATTAATCTATTAGCATAGAATGCCATTTAAATTTAAATTTCATTCAGAATCATTATGGGTATGTATATGGAATGGATGCACGTATTCATGGCAATGTGTGGATGGACACACATGTGTACAAGTCTTCATTTATGAGTATGTGTGTGTAATCCAGTGGTTGACAAAGCATGCATTCCATAATAAATCTCCATTATTTTTTATTAATTCAAGAGCTATTAGTGAACCCAAAGTTCCTTAATCCTGGATATTATAGCTAACCAAGTAGCCTAGGTGATACAGGTGTTGCCTCCAGATAGCTGAAATCACTGGCAGCTACCATGTATACTTATTTCTTAAATAACTGAGGATCCAAAGATGCCATGTATTTTATAGGCCTCCAGTGACATTTTTGGAAATGAAGGTTTCTCTTCTACCCATCAGTTCCCAAAATTCACTCTTAGGCTTAATATCAATTACAAACTCTTTTATCAGTGACTGAGAATTATTTCTAGCTAACTCTTAGAATATAAATTAACCTGTTTCTATTATTCCATATTTTACCATGAGGCTAGTGATTTGTTATCTCACATCTTGCTTCTCCAGCAGCTCCTGGCAATTCCCTTGACTCTGCCTTATTTTTCTGTATATCTTTGCTTGGATTTCCTACCTGGCTCTATTTAATCTGGTGATTGGCCAAATGAGCTTCTTAATTAATCAGTGGTAATAAAACATATTCACAACATACAGAAGGGCATCCCACATCACATTTTTATAATAGTTTGTATAAAATCTTTATGCCTTCTTTGATTTAATCATATAGCTTGTTGTATTTGATGCACTTATAATTTCATTTTATATATAATTAAAATTTCATTTTCAAAATGTTTATTGCTAATACAGAGAGAATAAAGCATTTTCGCATGTGATTATTACTGTTTTTGGATATCAAATTGTTATGTTGAAGGTTTACTCCCCAGGCTGGACATGGAATATGATAGAATTTCTAAGAGGTGAGGGTGATCGGGCATCCTCAGAGAGAATAGTGAAAGCTCAACCTCTTTCTTCTACCCTAGCTATGAGGTGAGTAGGTGAACAGTACTCTGCTGCATACAACTGCTCAGCTGTGTTGCTAACTATAGGCATCAAAGCAACAAAGACAGCAGAACTTGTCAAACTGTGATCAAAAGTAACTTATTCTTCCTTTAGAGCTTTTTTATCTCAAATTTGTAATTTTCCTTTGTCTAATATTACTTTGGTGGCTGCTTTGGTGGCCAACTTGGTGACATCTGGAATTATCTAAAACTCAAAATGATTGAGCACATCTGCGAGGGATTTTGTTTAATTAAATAACTTAGAATGGGATCATTCATTTCTGATTGAGATCTTTGAGGCAGAAATACACACCTTTAATTAATACAGATCATCAGAGGTGGGAAGGCCCATCTCTAATCTTGGCCACACCTTCTGCTAGAAGTCCATAGAAGAAGGAATAGAAGAAAGAAGGTTTGCTGTTTGCCTACTTGACCTTGCTCTCACTAGCAAGTCCATTCCTTCAAGAGCAATAGAGTCTACTTCTTTGGGATTCCAACATTAACTGAAAACCAGCCAAGACATCAGCTTCTTGGACTGAACAGCTACTGGATTCTTGCATTTCCCATTAATTGGCTGCCATTTTTGGATTAGCTAGACAAAAGCCTGTAATTCTAATAAGTTCCCTTTCTATGTAGGTGCTTGTGTGTGTGTGTGTATGTGTGTGTGTGTGTGTGTGTGTGTGTGTGTGTGTGTGTGTGAGAGAGAGAGAGAGAGAGAGAGAGAGAGAGAGAGATGGAGAAAGAGAGATTAACTTCTGTAAGTTCTGTTGTTCTAGAGAATCCTAATAAAACAATTATAAAGTTGCTTCTATTCCCTCTCATTTAATACTGTGTGTAACTATCTTCTACTCTCTCACTTCCTATCTCATTGTCACTAAGCACAAAGTATTTCCTTTATAGAAAGCTCATTTTTAAGTTATTCTCATTTTAACCCACTTGCCATTCTCCAATATGAGTATTTAGTCCATCTGTATTCAATGTTATGTATGCTTTAGGACTTACATCTGTAGCAGACTGTTTTTTGTTGTTGTTATCTTGAATGTTTTTTAAACTTTATTTTTTCATTATTACTTTCTCTTGTGTTGAGAAGATAATTTCTTGAGTATAATTTTCATTATTTTTGTCATTATATTTTGAATCATTTTTTAGTAGTTTTCATGGAAATTATAATTAACATCCTAAGACATTATAGTTAGAATTACCGCAAAATAAATTTCAGCAGCACACAAAATTATACACTATGATAGTTCTGTTAACTCCTTATATCTTGTATTTGTCATGAAATTATATATTTATGCATGCTTATATGACTATACATTACTTTGACATTTTATATTATATAATTACAGACTTTAACTACTTTATAGTGCCTTGTGAATAAAATAGAAACAATGCATCAACAAAAATTAAAGATATTTTGACATTTGTCAGTGAATTAGCTTATGTTGGTGCCTTCTATTTCTTCATATGAACTCAATTATCATACAAGTTCATTTCATTCCAGTTTTCAATATTCCTTTTAGATCTATTCTATTGGTGAGTAAAAATTTAAATCTTTGTTTTTCATTTACCTTAAATATCTTCATTTTTTGTTTCTTTGTTTTGTGTTTTTGGTGTTTTGTTAATAACATAAGATTCATGGTTGTCCTTTTTTCTTACAGGAATTTGACTATTACATCATACTACCACTACCCACATACGGTGATCTAAGTTATACAACAGTTTACATTTTGCTCATGCAGACAGAAAAAGCTACAGAAAGAAAAGACAGATTCAGATGAATAAAGCCTCTAAATATGTTACAGAGTGTTTAGAAAATATACATAGTCTTGGGAGAGAAAAGAGAAGGTATAAACAGTCATAAAAAAGAAATAGTTAGTTTTAAAATAATAAAGTCCTTAAAAGGGGAGTAAAGTAATATAAAAGAACAACAAAAAAAAAAAAACAAGATGGGAAATTCATAGAGAGTCTGGATCCTGTATGTTATTGTGCTGTCTTTGAATAGTTTGGCTGATATGAGACACTGTACTATGAAAACTGCTAGATTAAACCAACCTATATATTTTAAAAATATCTTGAATTAAAAATTTAACTCAAAGTATGTGTTCTTTGGGAGGGAGGCTATGCTTTTATTTCTACAGGAAATGAGAGCCTGTGGTTTCATTCTCAGAAAAAGAAAACAGGTTTGATCGAGGAAGGGCCCCTGAACTCCTGACTGCAGATATTAGGAAATTAAAGAGCTATAAGATATGTGACATATATTTATATATTTCATCTCCTCAAATACATAATAACAATTGTCTCTGACTGACTTGTTTACAATGCACAGTCTGTATTTACATTGATGCAGATATGTATGCTACCTTTAAGAGTTTATATGCTTTCAGAACAAGGAGACGAGACATCAATAAAAAAGAATGGACCAATAATAGACCAGATGAATCAGCATCCAAGACAGTTTCAAGGCTGTTGACTTAGGTGTTCTAGTCTCATGGAATACTCCAGCAAAGACTTAACCATGTTCCTGATTTTCTTAAGATTCCCTCAAAGATTACCAGAACCCTTAGACAATATGAAGAAGTCTAGAGAAAAGACATCCACATTCCCAAAATATTGGTTATGGATGTTTGTTATTATTTAAGGGGTATTAGTTACAAGTTGTTTTTGGTAATGTTCAAGAAAAAAGTTGAACAAAAGAGATTAGATTAAGGATCTCTTTCTGAAAAGAAAAAGGGAAATATAGAAATGATAAGATAAAAGGGTAGATTATTTAACCTAATTTTAAACCAAAGAAGCAACAATTAGCCTTAAATATTTTATATTGGTATAGAATTTTGTATATGGGTACAAATTTAAAGTTAATATTGTTACACTATATGTATATTTCTACTCTTGTTTGGGGTATGGGGCTTATGCAACTCATTTAAAATGTAATGTATAATTAAGAAATACAGATTAATAGTGATCTATAATAGTCAAATGTATAGTCATTTTAGATGTGTTTTAAGGACATAAGCATATATTTTGATATAACATAATTTAATAAATTTAATAATGGAAGGTTTCTCATGACAGGGAAACATATCTTGCTCCTGGCAATATAATCTACTTCAGAGAAGATGATGGTTATTGAAGAAACTCCATATGGAGTTTGCCTTATTTATGGTGAAAGCTAGCCATGTGGGCAAAAATACAGTTCTTGCCTCAATTGCTGACAGTTGCTGTCCAAACTGGACCAGAAGAACACAAGAATGACAAATGCTAAACTTTGCCAAGACAAGGTAGTACAGTTCTTTAAAACTCACTAAACTAAAAATTATTTTAGACTGTATGAATAGTTTTAAGATTATTTCCTCACAGCTAGATGTGGCAATGCAGTAGGAGCCAAAGGGTTCCAAGAACAGGCAAAAGAGTCAGAGATACCCTCATTCCCACTGTTGGTAGTCCCACAAGAATAACAAGATAGACAACAATGACATATATGCAGAGGGCCTAGCTCAGACCCATACAGGCTCCTTGATTGTCACTTCAGTCTGTAGAGCCTCTATGAGCCATGCTTAGTTGACCCTGTTGGCCATGTTCTCATAGTGTCTTTGACACCTCTGGCTCCTGCAGTCATGGCTCCACTTTTTCAGGGTTCCTTTGGCTTTGTCTAATGTTTGCCTGTTGATTTCTGCATCTATTTCCACTAGGTGCTAGATTAACCTTCTCTGATGACATTTGGACTAGGCAACAATCTCTGAGTATAGCAGAACATCATTAGAAATCATTTTATTTAATTATTTTTTGTCAGAAATGTTTGGTTATTTCCTGGGTCTCTGGGCTGTCCTGGCTCTCGTTCCTTGCCATCTGCCATCTGGGAAGTGACAGGCAAGGGATCCCTCTTGTAGCATATGCCTCAAGTCAGACAAGTTATGGGTTGACTCTTCCCATGCCCCAAAATATGCCACCATTGTCCCCAGAAAGTCCTGTAAGCAGGACAGTTTGTAAGTTGAATGCTTTGTGGCTGGGTTGTTGTCTCAGTTCCCTGATAGTAGACTTGCCTGGTTATATAATATGGCCAGTTTGTGCTGTGTATCCCCAATTATTAAGAGACTTTGTTAGGGTCACCTTTACCAACTCCAGAAAGTTTCCACTGTACTAGGTTTCCATATTACTCTCTAAATGACCCCAATTCCAATAAACTCTCCCACATTCTCTCCCTCCATCTCTCTCATGCCCCCATCTAAATCATCCTATTCACACCACCACCTGCCTTTAGTTCACCCCAAAAATCTATTCTATTTCCCTTTCCCAAGGACATGCATATGCCCCCATATGAGCCTTCCTTGTTAATTAACCTCCCTAGATCTGTAGATTGTTATATAATTATCCTTTACTTAATAGTTAATACCAATTTTGTCTTCCTATGTCTGGATTACCTCCCTCAGGATGACCTTTTCAAGCTCTATCTGTTTGCCTCCAAATTTCAAGATAGCATTTTTTAACTCACTCTGTTGTGTAGATATGCCACAATTTCTTTTTCTATTCTTCAGCTGAGGATTGTGTGAGGATTGTTTCTAGTTTCCCACTGTCATAAATAAAGTTGCAATGAAATAGTTGAGCAAATGTCATTATGGTTGTATGTGGCATCCTTTTGGGTATATGCCAAAGACTAGTAGAAATGGGTCTTGATGTAGATCATTTTCTAATTTTCTGAGAAACCACCATATTGATTCCCATTATGGTTGTTCTAGTTTGCACTCCCACTGAAAAGTGGAGGAGTATACCCTTTGCTCTAAATTTTCACCAGTATGAGCTTCATTTGTGTTTTTGATCTTAATTATTCTGACAGGCATAAGATAGAATAAAAAAGAATTTTTTCATAGAAATCTGAAGCTTATCTTCTAATATAGTGGGAATAATTCCTTTTTAACTTTAAAGTGGTTTCATGAATGACCAGTGCTTAAAGGTGAGAAAATAAAAACTGCACCTGAAAAGATGACCCAGCAATTTTTTAAAGCACTTGTTACTGTCGTGGAGGACTCCGGTTCAGTCCCCAGTACCTACATGGTCACTCGCAATTGTATTTTATTGCTGTTCTAGATGATTTGATACTTTTTTCTGACCTCTGCAGGTACCAGGAAAACACATAATGTACAAACATACATGGAAGCAAAACGTTCATACTCATAAAGTAAAATAAATAAACCTTTAAAATACAAATAGAGAACTATAGTCAAGAAATGCTGTGTTGTTTTCTCCTTCTAAAACTCAGTATTATTTAGTTTACATATAAATATGGTTCTTAGTATACCAATGCTTTTTTGCAGTTCACATTGTATGACTTGATAACTGCATGAATATAAAAACCTTGAGGAAATAATATTTTGATTTTATTTCAAAACACAATACGATGATAAGAGTAATTCCCCCCCCCCTTTTTTTTTGGAAAAGGATTTATTTATTTATTTTGCAATTTTTTTCCAGTTTATTTATTTTTTATTAAAAATTGCCATCTCCTCCCCTCCTCCTCCCCCTTCCCTCCCCTCCCTTCCACCCACACCCCCACTCCCTCCCTCTTGAGGCCAAACAGCCATCAGGGTTCTCTACACTATGTGAACTCTACAGCATGGACGGGCTCACTGTGAGCCTTAACCTTCACCTGGCGATGGATGGAGATAGAGACAGAGCCCCACATTGGAGCACCGGACTGAGCTCCCAAAGTTCTGATGAGGAGCGGATGGAGAGAGATCATGAGAAAGAAAGTCAGAACCATGAGGGATGCGTTCACCCACTGAGACGGCAGGACAGAACTAATGGGAGACCACCAAGTCCACTTGGAATGGGACTGATGGAACATGCGACCAAATCGGACTCTCTGAGGGTGGCTGATGGTGGAGGCTGACCGAGGAGCCAAGGACAATGGCGATGGGCTTGGTCTCTACGACATGGACGGGCTCTGTGTGAGCCTTGTCAGTTTGGTTGCTCACCTTCCTGGACCTGGGGAGAGTTGGGAGGACCTTGGACTCAACATAGTAATTCCCCTTTTAACTATGTAAATTAACTTTAAAAATAAAGAAAGAGCACATGTGCTTATTCTTAAAAGGTAACTAAACAAGCAACTTCTTTCATAATATACAGTAGTAGAATACGTACCTTTCAATAATTCACATAACAACAAAAATAGTATTTCATCTTCCTCCCTTTCCAGAAACTGTACATGGATGTGAATATGGACGGATCAATTACATTTAAAAAGAAAATACAAATGCAAATTTGTGAAAAGTGAAAGTGGAGTTAGTATAGTTGATCTTAGCTACTGTGTACCACCCTTACCCCATCCTATAGAAGAACTATAGATGTAATTCTTGGAATACTGATTGCTCAATCATGTGATAGTCTTAAGCGTATAAACTATACATGTTGCAGAGTCACAGAAACCAGATTACTAAATAACTAAATAATGCAAAAACACCAATCTCCAGCAATTAATAAGATAAAGAAATGCATGATTGAATTATTAAAACCCATGTTCTTGGCATTTTAGCCTCTTTTAGGTGAATCTAATCTTCCCTAAATCTGAAACTTTCAAGGTTTAGACCTTGTTTTTCTGAGATACGGAAGCTATTAAATACATCATTCAATTTCAATTAATTTCCTCATTTATTATCAGTCTTGTGCAGCCAGAACATTCAAAGAAAACAATCTCTATGCAAAACAATAATATATGTACTCTGGGATAAGACATGCTCTCAAGTCACTAAGTTGCAGTAACACAGTTAATTTCTTATAACAATTGAAACTCGCCTTCTTTGTGTCTCCACTCAATTTTCAAGATTGTAAATATTCATATGCTATGCATTTGAGTCTCTTTTGTCGTGCAAAACATTTTCCTGCTATATACCATTTTCATTACAAAAATCAACATTCACTGTATATAAAAACGCCTTCTGATTTGTCTATGCAAATTCCATTGTAATAACCTTCATCACATTTAATACATTAGGATTCACCTAGTGCTGGTCCATCCATCTTCATTACATTCTAAAAGTCTCAGTAGAATTGAGGGTGTTGCTGTGTGCATTTTAACACTGAGCATGGAGTATCGAACAGATTTCCTGCTGGGTGTAACAAAGAACCACATCCAGTTATTATGCTACATTTTCCATGGCTTAAAAGGCAAGTTTGGTCACATCCTTTGCTGTGGCCTCACAGGTCAAAATGAAGATTTCAATAATGCTAACTTTGTATACTCAGGAATTGTGAACAAATCTAGTTCTACACTCATTCAAGTTAATGTTAATATTTAGGTTTTGGCATTCATAGGAGTAACCAGTCATCTCCTTTTTCCAGTGTTGGTCGTTGGAGAGTTAAATTGATCCTCTGTGAAGTACTTATATTTTTCATTATATGGAACCCTTCAGCCACAAGCCAAAAGCCAGCCTTGGCCCTCAAATCCTTCATGGGACTGATTCTGTCTGTATTCCCTTTCTATCAATGATCCAGGGGGAAAGATAAAGAAAAGTTTCTTACATTTTTTAGGGAGATTGTATTTATTTATTTTCCTTTTGTCAAATAATGAATACAGCATAATCAAATGACACCGTTGGAAGTCCTGATACAGCAGAAAGACAAAAATGGAATCTGAAAAATAGTTATAGATATTTCTATCTTTAGTATTTTGACGACTATAGAATCATGAAATTGCATTCAATAAGAAAATAACTGCATAACTGCTTTTATCTATACATTTATGTAGAGGTAAAAGAAGACGTTATCTGCCTACCACAGAGAGTGAATCCCTACTTCTTTCTCTCAAGTTCTACCTAACTCCTCTACCATTATTCATTTTGTTTCTGCTTACAGTTCTATAGCTGGGACATCTGGACCTATTTCAATTTCCTGTAATTTTCAAATATAAAGTATAGATCAGTAAACAACTTAACATTATGGGTGGACAAGATGACTCAGTGTGTAAGAGCTATAAACACCTAACCTGAACCGCATGGTCAAGGGAGGGGGAACTGACTCTCCAAAGCTGTCCTCAGGCCTTCACACATACAGATCTCTCTTTCTGTCCTCTCTCTGTCTGTGTGTGTGTGTGTGTGTGTACCTGTCTCTCTTCTTGATTTCTTTCTCTTTCTCTCCCTCTCTCCCTCTCTGTGTCTCACATAAGAATTATAATGATAATAATACTAATAAACATTAATATTTAAAATGTTAACATTAAGCATCTTTCAATCCACAGCCCCGTTATCACTAAAGTCAACTTCTACCTCCTTTACATCAGTATTCTAGTCATTATGAATGTGTTTTTGGAGATGACACTTCGTATTTTATTATTCTAAAACTTTGGGGCTGGTCCCTCACAAGAGTAGCCCTCCCATATTGCCTCTCAACACTTGATTCTGCAGACTCTCTCCACTGCTCCTATGGGGGCCTCACTATAAGTTTTACAGAAGAGAATTGGCATTCAGCACAGTATTGCCTCAGCAACACTTTGTTTGACTGTGGGTCGGACAGTGCTTGACTCTAATCTCACATTTCCAAACTCCTCATCTTTGTCTTTCGTTGTTGTTGCTGTTGTTGTTTATTTTGTTTTTGTTGCTGTTGTTTGCCTTTCAGACAGAAACTATGTTGATAAAGAGAAGTACTACAATCCATAAAATCTTTTAAGAATTCATCCACATCAATACATTTATGCATGATTTGGAATTATTATGTTCCTGTTTTCTATAGTTTCTTAAATGCGGAGAAAAGCTTTATTACATGCGATAACACTAATACTTGCAGTTGAAATGTAGGACATATCATACCAAAGAAATTAAATGTTTGTTTTGTATAGCAATACAGTACATACTTCCTCACAAGGGAGCATAAACATGCATCCTGCTTAGTAACAGAATCATGTGAGTGTCTGAATTTAAGTCCTATTGATAATCCACATTGAATATATCCCTACCAAGATATATGATTCTTCATTAAAAATTCCTTGGAGAAGGGGAGGAGATGGAAATTTTTAATTAAAAAATGAGAAAAAAAAGAAACTATCTTGAAGCTATGAAAAAAATTCTTTGGAATTCTGGAAGAAGATGTCTTTGAAAAATTCTGAACTGCCTCGTTTCTGCTATTAGTCATGAACTTCTTTGTTTTTAACATTAAATTTAGATTCTAACTCTATAGAATTCCATAGAATTAAATATTCAAAATGAACAGTTGTTCACTTAGCCTTTCAATTTATACTAACCATCTGGAACAATGATTATTTTTAATTTGCAGTAGCCATGACTTTTTTTTTTCCTGTCCTTTCCCTATATTACACAGTAAATTACTGCATCTCTGTGCTGACTAGTTTTCTGTCCACCAGATACAAGTTAGAGTTACTTAAGAAGAGGGAACCTCAACTGAGAAAATGCACTCACCAGATTGTCTTATGGGAAAGAGTGTTGTTCATTTTCCTGACTGATGATTGGTGTGTAAGAACTCAACTCACCGGGGGCAGTACCATCTCTTTCTGGCAGTTCTGGCTGCATGATAGCACTGATGTAAACTGCCAGGTTATGCCGCTTACAGAAAGCCAGTAAATCATGTTCTTCCATGGCCTCTGCCTCAATTACTGCCTAATGGTTCCTGTTTTGACTTCTTGCATTGATGTCCCTGAATGATGGACTTAAAAGCTGGAAAATGAAATAAACCCTTTCTTCTTCCCTAAGTTAATTTTAGTCATGGTGTTTATAACAGCACTAGAAACCTAAGAAAATTTTATTATCTCTTTCCAAGATACTCTTCCAAATTTTCTCAAAATATTTTTCCCAAGTTCCCCATTACTTCCTACTGAGTATTTTCAGTCAGAGACATCCTGGGTCCTATACATTCCTCCAAGGTAAAGTGATTTATTACTATGATTATCATTTCAGCTTAGATTTGGGTAGTCCTCTCATAATTTTTCAACTATAATATTTCTCATCTACTTAAAGATTAATAGATGGGTTTCACTCCTTTCAGCTACATGTAATTTTAGATCTATGTTAGTAATTTAATAGCTGTTCTATGAAAATAGATGAAAGTGGCTCCTCTCAGACAGTTAAGAACATCTTTACTTACTAGTCTATTCCAAATATGTTTTCTCTAACTGGCCTTTAGAGTATAATCACTTTTGAGATCAGAAAACAAATCTGTTTTTGCATATCTCTGTGTGTGAGTCATATCCAACTAGTTTCTGTAATCTGAAGAAAGGAAAAGTAGATTCCGATGCTTTTGCTTTGAAAATTATATTGAAAACAAAAATACAAACTGCTACTAAGTTATCTTTAGCTTAATGAATATCGTAACTTCAGGTTAATTTTTTAGAAAAAACAAGGCAAAATACTTATGAAGAAATATATTTCTGTGTAATGGAACAAAAAGAGTCACATATCTTTTAATCAAATGGCACAGCCCAAATAATACATTGACAAATTTATAAGGTTTACATTGAGTTCAGTCATAAAAACCTACAACTATGAGCCTATTAAACTCAGGTAGTGGCTCACATCTTTAATCCCAGTACTCGGGAGGCAGAGGCAGGCTGATCTCTGTGAGTTCAAGGAGAGCCTGTTCTAAAAAAGCTATTTCCAGGATAGGCTCGAAGCTACAGAGAAATCCTATTTTGAAAAACCCAAAATAAAATAAATTCAATTTAGCACATACATCATTTTTCTATCAAATATTGGTAAAAATAAAGCATAACCATAAAATCTATTAAGCCTTTTCATTTATAATGGCCTCCCATAGCACAGTGGTAAAGAACATGTAATCTTACACAGGACCAGAATTTTGTCTTCAACACCACTTCAGGAGGCTCAAATCCCCTTGTAACTACAGAACCAGAGAATCCACACTCTCTGTGGCCATTGTGGGCATTTATAAGTATACACACATGCATTCCCATATAGATAAATAAGAATAAGTCTTCAGAAGTCTTTTAGAATGCAAGAATTACGAGATAATTTCTGATGAGGATAAGTATTACTAAAATCATATTTAAACATAAACCCGTTACAATGAAGATGGAGAATAAACTAAGTATAAAAGCTTTCTCTGCTTTTCTTCAGCATGAGTGACTATGACCAGTACAATAATACAAAACAGCAAAACTGTTCATGTTTACAAAAATGTGGGTGATTGTGTTTCTTTGCCAATATGATGATTATTTTTGTATGACCTGTACAATTTACAAAGAAATTATCAGAAATAATCAGGAAATTTGAAAAGATTGAAAGGTATGGTACACAAAATTAACTGTGTATGTATAAACTGGTGGCAAATATTTATAAAATAAAACTTAATTTTAAAGTTAACATAAAATTCACAAAAGCTTGAAGAATAAAGGAAGAACAGCTATGAATGCAAGGAAAGAGATTTCTTGATTGAGGGAGCCATTATGGGTTATCAAGAAACCTGGCTCTAGAAAAATTCCCAGGAATCCACAAAGATGACCCCAGCTAAGACCCTAAACAATAGAGTAGAATGTGCTCAAACTGGCCTTGCCCTATAGTCAGACTGATGATTATCTTAAATATCACCATAAAACCTTTGTCCAACAGCAGGTGGAAACAGAGGCAGAGATCCACATCAGAGCACTGGACTGAGCTCCCAAGGTCCAGTTGTGGAGTAGAAAGAATGAGAATATAAGCAAAGAGGTCAAGACCATGAAGGGTTCATCCACTGAAACAGTTTACCTGAGCTAATGGGAGTTCACCAACTCCAGCTGGACTGGGAAGGAACAAGCATAGTAGGACCAAACTAGTCCCTCTGAATGTGGTTGACAGTTGTGTGGCTGGGGCAGACTGAGGGGCTACTGGCAGTGGCACTGGGATTTATCTCTACTGCATGTATTGGCTTTTGGGGATCCTATTCTCTTTGAATGTATACCTTTCTCAGCCTAGATGTACTAGGGAGGGCCATGGACCTTCCACTAAGCAAAGTGAATTATCCTCTCTTAGGATTAGAGGGGGTGGGGTGAGAGGGTGTGTGGAGGGAAGGGAAGGAGGAGAGGGAGTAAGAATTTGGATTGATATTTTTTTCAAAAATCTAATAAATAAAAATTTTAAAAAGAAGAAGAAAACACTTAAGTACTTATATAACACAAGTCTTGAACTCTAGCAACTATAAAGCATTGCTGAAGAAAGGTAAGGGAGATTTAACTGACAAAAAAAACCTGTTTTTTGACAAAATGAATCAAAATTGTAATGATATGTTAATTAGCCCCAAATTTGTATTTAAATGCAAAACAATCCCATTCAAAATTCTAGGCCAGTGATGCGTCTCCACAGGTAAAGGTGTTTTCCACCAGCATTGATGATTTCAATTCCTAGGAACCCTCATGGTAGAAAGAGAATAGTGACTCATTCAAGTTTCCCTGGTTTCCCTGCAACATTCACACATGCACCATTGCATACACATGTGCATGAACAGACACAAACACACACACACACACACACACACTCACACAATTAAAACGATGAATATCCTGAACAAATTGGGAATAGAAAACATACCAAAGTTCTTATCAAGCTCACAGATATCACCATACTGGACGAGGGAATGATGATAGTATTTCCTGTAAGGGGTGAAATCAAACAAGGCTGTGCACTGTTCTTCACTTTCTCAATACTCTACTGAAGTTTCTAGTCGTAGCAATTAAGCCAAAGAAAGGAATAAAACCTAGAATTAGGAAGGGAAGGTACAGTTTCATTTTTGTTAACTAATTAAAAATTCTATTTATGGAAAAAACGAAAGATTATGGTCAACGAACTTAAAACTGATCGACAAATTCAAAATTTTTAGGAAACAAAGCCAACATGCAAAATTCAGCAGCACATCATACTCAAAATATAAGGCTACTGTAAGAGGAATAATAGAATCAGTTCCTCTTAAAGTAATGATTGACATAAATATTATGCAGGAAAAACTTGGGTACAAAAATAATCAGACATTTTCATGAAATTTGCATTTGTTTGTGTGGGAGTGTGGTCCTTAAAATGATGGTCTGAGGACTACTTAAGTTTCAACTCTAGGAGACAGAACTGTAGAAGTGTGGGCAGGGGGTTGAGGTTCTGGAAAACTTTTACCTGTCAACATCAGGAGGGGAGTGGATGAGAACAGTTTGGAATGAGCAATCAGGGTTTGGGAAGGCATTCTGTGTCTGGACAGAACAGTGTGAGCTCAAGCATGTTCTTTACTGCTCCCTCTAGTCATAAAACCTAAAATGTGGAACCCCCTTCAAAAGTCCATCAATTTATTAAAAGATAAAGACATTTTAACACATATGAACTGTAAAATTTTATTCAGTGACAAAAAAATAAAATTTACAGGTAAATGAATGGAACTAGACTAAATATACTAAGCAAGGTAACCCATGCCCAGAAAAGTAAACACTCCATACTACTGTCTGTGGACTTCACCTTCTATTCTAGATATATGTGTTTAATTTGAATTAGTTGAATAAGTAAAGAAACTAGAAATGGGACATAAAGGTGAGAAATGCATCAAAGAGGGATTAATTGCAGAACATAGGTGGTAGAAAAACAAAGGGGACATTTTACTTGTGGAAAATTTAAGCAAGGATGGGATGAAGGAATAGGGTAACATAAGAGGGAGAAAGGGGTAACCAAAATGAAGAATGTATTTTAAAAAAAACCACATGGAAACTTACTATTTTGTAAGCCAATTGAAAAAACATAACCATAATAAAAGAGAGTTAGAAAAGAAATATCTTCATGACTGGATAATGCTACTCCTAAAAGTTAAGGTTCACTAACCAAAACATCTCATGAGTTTTATTTTGACTCTTTAGAATCTTTGGATATATGACTATCTTAAAATTTAAACTTTCTGTTTCATATTAATTGTTATTTTTTCCACAGTAAGCTACAAATTTTCCTAAAATTAGTCTCTGAAGTTGCCAAAAGTAAGATGGGCCCCCACAGCAATGGTTTTACCTGGTCCATAATATTGCCATTGAACCGATTAACACCACTCAAAGACTAGCTTTGGATTACAAATTCCTCAGGACAATTCCAAGGTGGTTAGCTGAGATGATCCACCTTTGTGCAACACTATAGCCAGAATGTAGATATTGGAAGTAGACAAGACTGCCGGACAAAAAATGGGAACTTGGGGGTGGGGTGGGATGGGGGGATGGGGGATGGGGAGAGAAAAGTGTGAAGTGGAGGATGGGGAGAGCTTGGGGGAAAAGGACGGTTGGGATATAGGAAGGGTGGATATGGGAACAAGGAATTATATATCTTAATTAAGGGAGCCATTCTAGGGTTGGCAGAGACTTGACTCTGGAGGGGTTCCCAGGTGTCCAGGAAGATGCCCCCAGCTAGTTCCTTGGGCAGCTGAGGAGAGGGAGCCAGAAATGTCCAGATCTTATTGCCATACTCATGAATATCTTGCATATCACCATATGATTTCACCTGGCGTTGGATGGAGAAAATGACAGAGCCCCACATTGGAGCACCGGACTGAGCGCCCAAGGTCCTAATGAGGAGCAAAAGGAGGGAGATCATGAGCAAGGAAGTCAGGACCGTGAGGGGTGCTTTCACCCATTGAGACGGTGGGACAGAACTAACGGGAGACCACCAAGTCCAGATGGAATGGGACTGATGGAACAGGCAACCAAACCGGACTCTCTGAATGTGGCTGACGGTGGAGGAGGACTGAGAAACCAAGGACAACGGCGATGGGCTTGGACTCTACAGCATGGACGGGTTCACTGTGAGCCTTGTCAGTTTGGTTGCTCACCTTCCTGGACTTAGGGGGAGTTGGGAGGACCTTGGACTTAACATAGTGAAGGGAACCCTGATGGCTCTTTGGCCTGGAGAGGGAGGGAGTGGGGGTATAGGTGGAAGGAAGGGGAGGGAAGGGGGAGGAGGAGGGGAGGAGATGGAAATTTTTAATAAAAAAATGAGGAAAAAAAAGAATTAAAATGAGAAAAAAGAACTTAGGATAGCCCTTATGAATTACTAGAGACTGGCTACAAATGTCAAAGTTAATTCTCATGAAACTTAAATATTGTTTTAGTCTTTTACAGGATTTCATAGAGATACCATTGCCCCCTAGAGAGCAGAAAGCAATTCTCAGGGTTACGGATAATTATCACCTCTAAAGGGTTGGTTATAAGTTGCTAGAGGGTTAAGGACAGGATAAGAAGAATTAGATTCAGCAATCTTGTTTGGTGTAAAAAAGAGCTGAATAGATAGGATAGGAAAAAATATGATAGGATAGGATAATAAAATAGAGTATCTACTTGTAAATTATATTAGCAACTATTAGTTCTAGGTAATTTGCATGGTAGGGTTTCTTGTTTATTGATACAAAAGTAAAATATTTTTGTATTCCTAAGTTAATTTGTATATTGATTCAAATTCAAAATTATATTTGTCATATTATATATGATCCTATTTCTATTTGAGATATTTTGTATACTGATACAATTGTAAAATTATTTTTGTCATATTGTATATATGATTTTACTTCTGTTTAAGATATTTTGTATATTGATGCAAATTAAGCATACTTTGTTATATTTCCCTATACATTTCTACCTCTAATTAAGATAATTTTATATATAGCCACAACTTTGAGATCATTGTTATTATGCTGAACACGTTTGAAGATTGTTTATTTCTATAAGGTGAAGCTTTAGTCTTTAAGCTATATAGGTTATTAAGAAATACAGGTTAATAGCCACCTATGTTTGCCATACTTATGGCTATATTAGTTAGGTTTTCTAGAATCTAGATGCACTAAGATGTGTTCCATATAGATAGATAATAATAAAATACTTCACAGACCTACAGAATATGGCGTTTAAATGTTTGAATAACTTAGAATTATGTTGACATGAGACACAACTGCTCCTGGCAGCATTGCTCTACTCCTGAGAGAATGGTGGGTACTGAAGACCCTCTGCGTGGATTTTTGCAAAACTGGCTTATTGGACAAAGAACTGCCCTTGACTCAACTGCTGATATTAAGCACACTTTCCAGTCTGGATAAGCAGGACAAAAAATAAAGAGCTACAACTCTTGAACCTTGCCAATGCAGGGTAGGACAGTCTTGAAATTTCCTGCTTCTGAAAATGGTGTGTCAGATATTCTAGGCCTATGGCCAAAGTTCGTTGCCTCAATGTTGGAGAGAGATTTGGGGTGACTTTCCAGGTAGCTGTTTCTGTCAGTTCTTGCGTCCCTTTGAAGTTGCTTATTTATACTTCCTGCTTGCTCAGGTAATATTATTTTCCTTTTCAGGTCTTTGATTGGGTTGACATTAAATAATTTCCAGTTACAATCCTCTCACATCTTAGCTGGGGCATATTAGGTACAAGATTTAGATTTTCTAGGACAGGACAGCTATGAGACCAGTCTCTGTAATTTGCCAATTACCTATGGCTTGAACATTTAGTATGTGTTTCTTGATTGACATTCTTCTTATTGATTGTAGCCTCATTTTGTTTATGTTACTATCTTTCCTTTCTTCTGCACAGTACTTGATAGCTTTTTTATTGGAAATAGTTTTACGTTAAGATTAGAGCCTTCTTATTTTGAAAAAAAAAGTGGGGAAGTGTGGTGTGATGTTGATCCATTTAGCCAATGACTTTTGGGGCAGCAAGACCTAAGGCATGGTCTTGTATGCCTACAAGACAGCTAAAAACTGAGTGAGAGGGTCATAGCTCTCTCTTGCTCTTGAGCTCTCTTGGGAGGTCAGAGCAGAGCAAGGGTATTGGAGAGGAGAAGACAGTGGAGAGACATCTTGCAGATGGTGCTCTTCACCCTTGGACAGAAAAACTGGATGAAGGTAGCTGGATCAGTGATAGTGTCAATGACGGTTTGCCCCTATCCTGAACCTAAATAAATTCTTAAAATCCTTAAACAGACTCTCATGTTTCACATAACAATGGACCATAAAATAATACAAGATCTTGCCATTTCTCTTAGTTGTCTAAGTCACTACTGTTAAAGACAACAAACACCTCAATTTCAAAATACAGAGAAATCAACCTGAACCAAGCAGGAAACACATCCCCTGTCGCTACCAGGGAAGAAAAAGCATGAATGGCATTATCCAGATGTGAACCCTTTAAACTACAATATCAAGAGGCCAGACAAGATGTGTTCACTGATCCAATATGGCGTGTCTTTTATGGTGGTATCTAGGTACTCTGATTAGATCTGAGTCATTCCCCAGAAGAGGGATTTCACTGAATTTTATAGAAGTGAAATTAAATAATTTAAAGGGATCTTTAAGGCTTTTAAGTTTCTGAAACATTAAGAAAATGTTGTAATCTACTCGATAAAGATATCTGTCTTCCTATATTATTTACCTTTTGCCAATGTGATTCTAGATGAAATGTATCTCTTTTTTCAACACAGGTTGTTTAATTGATTGGAGCAAAGTCTCTGTTGAATCATTGCTACAACACTAAAAGCAAATTAAGTACTCAGTGAGAATTTGTTAAAAGATTATGAAAATCTAAGCCATTTAATATCAGAAGCAACTTTTATAAAATTAAGAATACTTTATCATCATTTAAAAGAACAAACCTGTAATAAATAAGAAATTTACTTTTATTAGATTTTTTGCTTGCTTCTTATTCACTCTAGATACTGCTTAACATTGTTCTTTAAAGAATGCCTACCCACTCTATAATTGTAGTAAGGCATACTGATACCCATGGCAGCACTGATGGATGCATGTGTCATAGGAACTTGAAGTCTGAGATGTATATACCTGAGGGACAGATTAATCAGCATCTGAGCATGAGCTGCTGTATCTTCTGATTAATTATGCTGATGATGAATGCAGGTTTAATCACTTTACCTGATCGATGTAAGGAGCTTACAAATGACAGTCACCATATCATTTCTTAATAAACTGCTTTCTAGACAGTTTATGGTAGGAACTTTCAGGAAGTTGATGTTGCAGAAAAAAATACACAATTTTCTATGTGTCACTTTACATTTTTGCAAATTTACTTTAAAGTTTATTCTCTGATCAAATAATCTTATCATGTTAATGTAGCAATTTACAAGGTATCTCATTGTCTGCAAGTCTGTCTGTCATATTCTGGAATTAGAAAATATAATTACAAAGGTTAATATAATTCATAATTGGGTTTATAATGTTAAGGAATGACTCCTTAGGCTAGGAAACCATCAACTCATAGTTAAAATTACCTGTCAAAAAACAAAGACGAAGAAACAGAAGTACAAATTGGTTCTTTTGACCTTATGAAAGGAATGCTAGATTGATTTATACAGAGAAAAATTAAGCTATAATTGGTTACTTCTCTGTGTGTAAAAATGGTGTGTTACATAATTATTATGTTCCTTCTATACAATTCAATAGCTAGTACCTATTTATTGATGTACACATAGTATGTACATCAATGAGATTTAACAAATTAGTAACATGCTTGGGAGTGTGCTCCGTCCTTCCCTCCCTCCCTTTTCTATAACTGCAATGTGTACATCTGTTGTAAAATTTCTAGATAAATTATCTGTTCTAGATAATTTCTACAAGTTACATCTGTGTGTCACTCTTGTGTTTTAAAATATGGATGGCCTAGAGAACTGCCTATTATACCCGATTTAACATTGTCCTTCATAATGGTAAAATTCTTTGAAACAGAAAGTAGATTGTGTTGATGTCCCATTAAAGAATGAAAGGAGAAACTTCCTCTTGGAGTAGCTTAAACCAAAAAGCAAGCCAAATTTTGAATTTTCCACTTCTTTCACTGTGTCTTTGGTCTGTCTGTAACTTGTGACTTCTTGTGTGTTACCTGTCTGTCCCTGTTTTCTTTGCCATTGTCTCTAACAAACGGCTCTGCTCTGTGTTTATCAGATAACACAGAAAACATGGTATGGGAAAGGAATGAGGAATACTTTTTAAAATTTATTTATTTATTATGTATACAGTATTCTGCCTAAATGTATAACTGCAGGACAGAAGAGGGTACCATATCTCCTTACAGATGGTTGTGAGCCACCATGTGGTTGTGGCAAATTGAACTCAGGACCTTTGGGAGAACAGGCAGTGCTCTTAACCATTGAGCCATCTCTCTAGCCCATGAGGAATACTTTTTAACAGAAATATTTAACATAATTGTATAAGGGAATAAGTTATCTTACTATCCCCAACAACCTAGAATAAAACTCAAAACTGCAGACAGGTCTGATCAACCTATATTCACATGTTACTTCCCCCATTTATGGGATGTCTATTGTTTAGAGTTTGCTTTTAATATGATAGTTGATTTCTGCAAATGTTTATCACAACACACACACACACACACAACACATCATGACATTCAGGATCAGGGATATATATTTTAATATTAAAACTATTCTGGCCACTGGAAGAGGCACCAGGATTTATCCCTACTGTTTGTACTGGCTTTTTTGGAAACTATTCTTTTTGTATGGATACCTTCCTCAGCATATATATATATATATATATATATATATATATATATATATGTGTGTGTGTGTGTGTGTGTGTGTGTGTGTGTGTGTGTGTGTGTATGTATATATATACGTATATATACATACATACATATATATGTGTGTGTATATATATATATATATATATATATATATATATATATATATATAGTAGGGAGAGCCTTGAACCTTACCCAAAGCAATGTGCCTTACCCTCTCTGAGGAATGGATGGGGGGATGGGGGTGGGGTGGGAACATAGGTGGAGGGAATGGAAGGGGGAAGGAAATAAGAACTGGGATTGATGTGTAAAATGAAAAAAAGATAGTTTATTTTTAAAAAATTTAAAAAATAAGTTAAAAATAGATAGATAGATAGATATAGATAGATAGATAGATAGATAGATAGATAGATAGATAGATAGATAGATAGATAGATAGATAGATAGAAAACCTGTGCATTAGCTTGGACTGTAAGAGCCAATACCATTGAACATACAAGGTATGGTGATTTAAATGAGAATGCTCCCAATAGGCTCATATATTTAAATCCTTGGTCCCGAGTTGGTGAAACTCTTTGGCGAGGATTGAATTTGTGGTTTTGTTGGGGGAGAAGTGCCATTGGTCATGGGCTTCGAGGTTTTAAACGCCCACATAAAACCCAGTCTCTCTCTACCTTTTGACTATGGGAATGTAAAGTTCTCATCTACAGCTTCAGGAGTATGCCTCTCTACATCCACCATGGCAATCATAGGCTAACCCTCTGAAACTATAAGTATTCCAACAATTAAAAACTTTCTTTTATAAGAGTTGTTTTCCCAGCAATACCACTTTTGGGTATATACCCAAAGTATATTCAACTATTTTCAAAGCAGCATGATTTGTCATAGCCAGAACCTGGAAACAACCTAAATGTCCCTTGACTGAAGAATGGATAAAGAAAATGTGGTACATTTACACAATGGACTACTAAACACCAGAAAAAATTAATGACATCTTGAAATATGTGGGCAAATGGATGGATTTAGAAAATGTCATATTGAGTGAGATAATCCAGAACCAGAAAGACAAATACAATATGTACTCACTCAGAAGTGGCTTTTAGACATAAAGCAATAAAAAAGCAGCCTACAATTCAAGATTCCAGTGAACCTAGACAACATAGATGGATCTAATCTGCATGGGAAGTAGAAAAAGACAAGATCTCCTGATTAAATTGGGAGTGTGGGGATCATGGGAGAGGGTTAAAGGGGAGTGGGAAGGAAGGGAAGGGATCAGAGAAAAAATATAATTAATTAAAAACAATAATAAATAAATAAATAAATAAAGTGTTGAACTCTAAAGAAGAGTTGTTTTAATTGTGGCACAAAAGTTTATTAAAATTATTTACAATATTTTCTTAAAGGGATTTCAAAATTTAAAAGGCTGAGCACAAAGTAAGATATAAAGAAGCATGGGGCCCTTGGGGGAGGGTATAAGGGGAGGGGATAGGCAGGGAGGGGAGCAGAGAAAAATGTAATGCTCAATAAAAATCAATTTAAAAAGAGACCTTAAATGATCTCAAGACATATTATTATTAACTTAATCTTAAAGTCCGATGAAAGCTCAGTGTCTTTGAATGCAAGAGATATTTTCTGAAAAAAAGATATTACAGCAGCATATATTCAATAATTCTTAATATTTTTCTACTGCATTCACTGTTAATACAAGCAACAATTTGTCTTTTCTGATCCACCAGCCCCTTTCTAGGAAAAAGTAAACTACCTTAAAATATTGTCCTGCTCATACAGAAAAAGAGTTCTTATAAAGCCATTCCCTGTAGTGAGTGGACAGAGTCTAGCATCATGTACGATATCAGAGTGCTTTAGATGAAGGAGGCTTGCTCATACACTGGATCTCTGTGAATATAGTTCATAAATCCTCTGGTACCCTATTTCTGTGGAGTATGTTAATCTTCTTGTAAGTCAGTAGGTAAGACTTTGTGACCTTGCTGAGTAAACCTAGCAAAGCTTGCTATTGAACTTAGCAATTGCCAGTAGCACCTTGGCTGAAAACGAAAGTGAAATGGTTTTTATGTCAAAGTTTAAGCTCCTCCTATTATTTATGCGTGCCTACTCCAACAGCCACTATACAGTAATGTTATCTTCCAAAGCAACATAACAGTGACGGTGAAATTCACAGACATGTCTTTGAAATGTAGAATTAGGTAAAGAACTTTAGGCTGAAAGGACCATTAAAAAATAAAAATCTTTAGTAGAATCACAATGCTGGGAGTAAGTAGTGCTGTCCCTTCACCCGATTCTTTCTCGTGTCTCTAACCTTTACTTGCCACCTCTGTCCAGTAGAGATGAAGACTGCCTTGTAGTGTTGAACTGGTTGGGGAAGTGAGATTAAGTATATAATGTGTCTAGGACAAAACTTGTTTGCTACTTCTAATAAAAAGTCAACATATTCAACTTGCTCTTCATGTGGAAAGAATAAATTGTAGCTAATTAAAAATGTTGAGAGAGATTTTTGTAGCCCCTAAAGTGCTATAGTTCACAGTTCTTTAGGACTGGACCAGTTCCATCTCAAATGGCCTTAATTCAAGGCAGGATATGAAAGGAGAGCTTGATCATTTCTCCCAAGCAGGCTGAACTCTGATAGACTTTGAGTGATCTTGTAAAGAGCTAATCCTTGAGCCTTTCTCCAACTTTGGTATGACAAGGATATAAGGAGGTACATGATAAAAAAAAAAAAAAAAACCACATTGAAAGATAGTTCTGACATTAATGTGTGTGAGATTCAGATCAAGAATATGAACAGTGGTTCATGTACTTCATAACTAAAGTTTTAAACTTTATATAAATCAAGCTAACTAATGGGTAATTAATTCAGGTGCCATCCTTTGACTTGCAAATCTAGCATCATGCAGTTGGGAAAGTTGATTTGGATTTTCTGTTCTTGAATACTTTTAGAATTCCCCGCTGGAACGCGAAGACATAGACTGAGATAATTCTAGGCTTTGTGTGCCCCAGCTTAGTTCTTTATGATGAGGAACCTGGAAAAAAAACTGTGGAATAGCCCCTTCAATGAGAACGGGAGGAAATGGCTGACTAGATACACCTCCAAATGGAAGCAACCAGGAAGTGTCCTGTACAGACCAAACAGGAAACTGTGAAATATGTGAATTATATGGACCAAGATGGAGTGATTAGTGTAAAATAGAGGATCTGCCACTGGCAGCCGATCTCCTCTGTCCTATGCTTTTGTTTCAGCTGGAATGATACTTGAAAAGGACTCTCAGAAAGAGGCACTTCTCTTTTGAATCTAAAATCAAGACACTCAATTATGCTTTAGGTAACAAAAAAGAGGAGTATACTTTGACCAGAGGAGCAGAATTTCTGTATTACAAGTGATGATAACTTATGCTCACAGATACAATATCTGATCAGCAGCTGCCGGTGTGCCCTGGCAGTGGCTCTTTGGTATATCATAATATTTTGAAAATCTCTTTCCCCTCCTTTTTTCCTATGAACTATTGTCTTATTACACAGAATTGCTTCTGTGATTTTGCCTTTTTTTGTAATATTTAAGATAAAACTAAGAAGCATTGGCAGCAAAAGGAGAAAGTTAAGGGATGGGACCGTCTATGTGCCTTAGGCTATGTAACCAGGAGACTCTCCTGGGTCATCAGTGTACAGAGAACCTGCCAGGTCTGCTAGAACACAGCGTCTTATCTGTAAATGTTACTGTACCATTCATTACCCTAAAGAAAATGACAGGTATAGAGATGGTGTAAAGACAAAAGGCAGACAGCGTAGGCTAGACAGCACCATCTAAGAATTTAAAATGCTAAAAATAATCTGGTTTTGGTTTTAATGATTACCTTACCTTCTTGTAAATTTCCATGGATTGTAGCTATCACAAAGCAGAGAAACGAATCAAAGCTTTTTCCTCCACAGAAAAGAAAAAAAAAACTTTCTGAGTTGCTCTTTGGGGAAAATAGCTGGGTTAAATGAGACCAACTGCTTTGCATGTTTGATTTGAAGCAGATCTGACAATGACACACCAAGGAGGTATCTGCACTGCTAGCAAGACCTGTCACCGCTATGCAGGAGGCTGGAGGCAAAGGCATTTGCAGCAGAGAACCACGCTCAATAGGATGCATTTAAGATTTCTGTTATTTATGACTCTGGGGCCATTTGTTTTAAGAAAGACTGGTTTGGATTACAAATAGCCTTAACCTGATTTCAGTTGTATGGGCTTACCACTTAAATTAGCACAGAAGAAAGATGAAGATTTGAAGGAAAACTGATGAGAAGGATAGCAAATTCTCTACTGAGATTAAGTCTCTCTTCCATGACACATATGTTCCAAGGGCATATGTTCTGAGGAGGGAGTTTGAAATGTTGATTCAATTCACTTGAGGTGGAAACTTCTGTTTGGGGGGGCACCATTTGTCACAAATTGGATCCTTACCTGTTATTGCATCAATGGGCAGCTCAGACAGTCCCTTGAGAAATGGGAGATGTGGCATCTTTCCAATAACTGTACTGAAAGTCAATTCCAGGCTTTGGAAAAATCAAATGCATTTTAAAACAGAAGAAAGAAGAAAAATTAAATAGAGATCCTTTCCAGAACCCTAAAATATTAGAATCATTTGGGGTGGAGGGTGATAATCTATTTCAGTCTGCTGACTTTGGGTGGAGGGTGATAATCTACTTCAGTCTTGTGACTTCAGAAAATAGGAATGAAGTCCCAAGAAATTAGGAACTAAGACCAGGCTTATAAAATTAATAAATAAAAGCAATATGGAGCATAGCTTCCCATGGAAATCCAGCAGCAGACTGCAGAAAGCAAATGCTGGCCCTGATCATTACTGACAATGAAACTGAGTAACTGAGAAACTTCCTGCTTCTCAGTTTTCCTAAATGTAAGCAGGACCCAAATTTTCTGCTGCATTGGTATTTCAGCAATGTTTAAGCAAGGTATTTCACTCAAAGTGGTTTGTAAGACTAAAGGGCAATTGGTAAGCAACTGGTAAATAAAAATCATTCTTTTTCTAACTTTATAAATAATACCAATCAAAATTTCCACTTCTTCCCCTTCTCCTACTTCCCTCTTTCTCCCTCCACACCCTTTCTCCCACCCCCCTCCAGTCCTAAGAGAGGGCAAGGTACCCTGCCCTGTGGGAAGTCCGGGGCCCTCCCCCCCCTACATCCAGACTTAGGAAGGTATGCATCCAAATAGGATAGGACCCAAAAAGCCAGCACATGCAGTAGAGACAAATCCCATTGCCAAAAGAAGAGGAGAGAATACATTTTGTATGCAGCAAGATGAGAACCAGTGTGAAGCACTCATACTTGTGTCTAATAAAGCAATTTTATAATCAATTGTATCTATAATATACTATACATAAAGGACTTTTCTACTAATAAATCCTAACTGAATTATCAAAAGGATGAAGGCGAACTAGTACCGGAGGAGGTGAAGACTCTGTGGTGAATTTTAAAAGTTGATTAAAAAGAGTGATAATACATGAAACTATATAAATGGACATAAAACTGTGAATAGATGTAAGTCCAAGCTAATGTCTTGTGATTACCAGAGAATTCTGCCTTATATTATTATTATTATTATTATTATTATTATTATTATTATATTATTCCATGTAATCTACTGATACATATCCTCATTATAGATATAGATATTCCTTGCAATCCAGAAAATAAAATAAAATCATGAAGGCCATGCCCTTTATCATAAGGATATGTGCAATCCACATTTGTTATGGCACTATTGTTAATAGCTAAGAAAAAGAACCAACTAACTTATAAATGCATGATATTGCTGTGCTATATTTCCATATGCACAAAAGAGTTTTATTCATCCATAAAAATAAATATTTCATGTAACATACAGGAAAATAAGTGGATCCAGAGAATACTGTGTTATGTGATATAAGCAGACTCAGAAAGACAAATATTGCATCTTATCCTGCACATGAAAAACAATATATTTATATATGTACAAATATTATGAAACTTTAAAGAACATGAATGGAGGGGGCAAGAGAAGATGAAGAGAGGGTAATGACAGACATCTAACAATATATAAACTTAATTTAAAGAAAAATAAACCAAGAAAATTACAGACACCAAGTCATCTTACACCACAAACACTATAGAAAGTACTATTAAATGTATGAGAACTGAGTAAAAGTTGTTCTCATGAGTCTTTATGAGGAATTACTGGATGACAAAGTTCAGTGCCCAAACATGACTGTGGAGAAACCATAGCAACAGGGCAGGCAGAGAGCGTTGAATGGCTAATTGCTGAGAATCAAATAATATCAATTTAAACTGACAGGTCAAATAAAACTAGTGTAAGATCAGTTAACTGTGCAATGGTAATAATCTAAGAGACTATAATTGAATGGAAGAGGAGAGGAGAGTGAAATCAAGTAGAAATACATCAACCGTATTATCTCATACTGAACAAAGTTGTATTCCTTAAGAAAAAATAAAGATTGTTTACTATACACATACTTGTTTTAACAGAATGCATTCACTTCTCAATATCAGAATGTCACACACAAAAATGAAAGAAAATCAAGAAGAGTAAAACATACACATATAAATTCATGCCTGTCAGAAATATGTTCATGAAACACATAGCAATATACATATCATCTTACTTAAACAAAAACAATGTATGAACAAGTAAAATATAATGCTTTGCAACATCCTTTAATGTTTATTTTTCCTTTTTTTTTTTTTTTTTTTTGGTTTTTCGAGACAGGGGTTCTCTGCAGCTTTTTTAGAGCCTGTCCTGGAACTAGCTCTTGTAGACCAGGCTGGCCTCGAACTCACAAAGATCTGCCTGCCTCTGCCTCCCGAGTGCTGGGATTAAAGGCGTGCGCCACCACTGCCCGGCTCTTAATGTTTCTTTCAATAACAATTAGGATCTGTTTACATTTTAGCCTCCCCTTTTAATAATGTCTCTTGTGCACATAACCACTAGTCTTCCTACTATTCTGGAACATGTTATGTACAATTGTACTGGCATGAGTTCCCTGAGCTTGAGATTTTCTCTGGTTTTCCTGAGACATTCCCATATCCACCCTCTTAATTTTTTTCTATAGGTCTCATTTATTGAGAGACTTTCTCAGGCAATATTTATAAATAAACGAGTGGGAGTATTGATGTGCACATCCAAACACATGCACAAACATGCACAATATATGCACATTAATGTACAACTTTTGGAAGGTTTAGGAACTTACTAATTATTACTTTCATAGGAAAATAAAGGTAAGCAGATGAGAGATGGTAACAGGAATAGAAAAGGACTTACTTTAGCTATTTGAGCCATTATGTGTACTCTGGATTTTAAAAAAAAATAATGTTTTAACAAAATGATGCATTGTGAGTACGACCTAAAGCACAAGTAGACCCACAAAGATAGAAAAGAGAACCTTTCTCCTAGTGCTGATGGCCTTGATTGTTCTTTTTAGACTATTTGTTTGATTGGTTGGTTGGTAACTGGTTGATTACTTGACTGATTAGTTGGCTGGTTTATTGGTTGGTTGATTTTTATGAATTAGCCTTGCAAGAGTTTTATTGAAAGAGAAAGAGTTCAAAATAAGCGTTAGAGCTCCAAATAAATGTTAGAGGTTAGAGGTGATGATAAGAAGAATCAATATTGTACATGCCCAGAAACACAAGTTAGAATAACTACATCACAAATAAGCAGATCGTATGAGAGGGATTAGATTAAAAACAGGCGTCTGTCTGCCTCATGTTCAGATGTGCCACACCAACGAGGCTACTTTGAGCTTAAGTGAAATATTCAAAAGAATCAGTGCATGCCACAAGTTAGCTAAAATTATAATATCAGCAACATAACTTGTATCAATTTATAATAAAAACCCAAAGTATCCACTTTAGAAAACTATATGGCATCTAGATCATGCACAGATATGAAGAAAGCAAAAGTCTATAATGCTAGTGGAAGCATATATTGATCCTATTACATTAAGCATCAATTTTCAATCACTGTTTGAATGAAGAGTAATCATTTAATACATCTTAATAATTCTATTCCATTACTAAGGGAAAGCATTACATTGAAGCTGAAGGAGAGTCTGGTGGATGTTTCTGTGGCAAGTTTACCATAGCAGTCTTTCCAGATCATTGGCTTCTCTATAAATGGGGGGGGGTAAATATTCCTTATATTATAATTTAAAGTTCTCTAGAGGAATAGGGGTACATCTAAGGGATAGAGCACTTGCTTAGCATATGTGAAGTCTTGCCATCGATCAATAACAATGCAAAAAATTGAAGTTACAGTTAAAATGAAATACAAGAAATCACATGAAAGCATATAATCTCCTCATAGATATATAAATGATAGATATGTGACAGATGATAGATAGATAGATAGATAGATAGATAGATAGATAGATAGATAGATAGATAGATGATAGATAGATAGATAGATAGATAGATAGATAGATAGATAGATAGATAGATAGACAGACAGACAGAATATATATAGATAAGTCTCTCAAGCAAAAATACAGTTAGTGGCAAGGCTGTGTTCACTCTGGAAATTCTACATAATATTTGTATCATGCCTTTTCTGGGTGTTGTATTACCCATGCTCCTTGGTTTAGGTCTCTTCCTACCTTAAAGCCCAACTTTGCTGGTCAAATATTCCCTACCTCACAACACTCTGGCAACCTTTTTTGCCAATTTACCCTCTTAAGAACCATTGTAATTACATTAGTACCACTCACATACTGCCGTAATCTTTTTCAATGGATCAGACTATCACCCATAACACAGTGGAAGATCAAATCTCTTCTTCATATAGCAATATAATCAGGGGTTCAGGAACAGAAAGTGTTGGTGTCTTCACAGAAGTCTACATCTCTGGCTACTACCCACTACGGGTAACAGATGCCTAGTGTCAGTCGGATTCAGTATCAGGAGATCAGATGGCAGCATAGTAGTGGTTACCTGTGAAATGTCCATTTATTTAGCTATTACACAATAAAACTCTAGAAAGCAGAGTGTTCAGGCAACTGCCATTCCACAATGACCTCTGTCAGGTGTTTGGAATTCAAGGTTTGCTGCCTTTAAATTCAAGGTTCATAGCACTTAACTAGGCTTGGTGAGAATTCAAAATAACCTTTTTAGGAACCCACAAGTTAATTGGAGATGTAGTCAGCCAAAGTCAAAATAATATTCATAGACCAATGCACAATTCACATTGATCAGTACAGACAAGACCAACTAAAATAACATGAAAGGTCTCTCTTTCCTGAGTTTTCTGGCAATTGAAGTGCAATTGCTAAAATCAAGTGGGCGAAGAAATCAATGGCTGCTGTTGATTTTCTGGGCTCCTGCTACCTCAAGATGATTTGGAGAATTGCTATTCTATCACACTGATCATGAATAAATGACTGGACACTCATTTCCATTTAAAATGTCTGTTTAAATGCTGAATTGACCTCTAAGTGTACCAAGGGCTGAGTAATGTATGTAGAACTGTCATTAAAATTGCATATGAAGCATAGGTTGGAATATAGCTACTGTATCTCCTTGGCTAATTTTCTGCCATGGATTCCTGAGAGGCAGGAAAGAGATGTCAGTCAGTCATCAATAAAATGAGACAGAGCAAGAGAATTTAGGGTTCATTCAAAACATAGCTGAGACTGAATTTTGCAAAGAGAACGATCAACTCTCTTTCTAAAAGCAGCTTTATGGAATTTTTTTAAGTATGATGGAAAATAACCCTCTTAAGACATGAGAACAGTGAAAGTCATTCTGTTTTTGCACAGGAAATTAAAGGTGCAGAGAGCGTAATATAAATGTCTTCAGCATTTCACCAGAAACACTCAGTAGTAATCCTTTTAAATTTATTTGGTGGTTTGCCTCCCACCCCAAGGGGTTGAAACTCTCAAGCACAAGAAGCAGTTACTCATTTACCGGCTGATCCACGGCCTTTGTTTCCACTGACAGCTCTTTGACCCATTTCATTTTTCTAAATTGCTTTCTAATTTCCTGAGGACAACATTGTTGTCATAGTGTGTTTAGAGCATTATGTGTTTCCAAGTGCCTAACCCGCTCATTATATTTCATAGTTCATCTAGATTGGCGAGGCAGTTTTGCCTCCGAGGGAGAACATAGGTTTCCATGAGAGAATGATGGGATACACACTGAGTCTCTGCTCCACTATTTTGACATGTGTGACCTTGGAGAAGTAGTGTATCCTTTCTGGGCCTGAGCTTGCAGGGTCTCTTAAACCAAGGTTGCAACTACATTTTGTAAAGTGTTTGTGTGTGTGTGTGTGTGTGAATGTTTGCTTCATGTGTATGGAAATCTGCAAAAAAAATTAAAAGAATGTGTGAGATCCCCTGAAGGAACAGGCACTTGTGAATTGCCAAACATGAGTGGGAAGAACAAAACAAAGGTCCTATGCAAGATCAGCAAGTTCCTTTAATCACTGAACTATCTATATCCCTAGAACTGAAGCTAGATTTTCAAGGGTATTTTCTCCTTTGAAGTTCTTAGTCTTTCATGTTACCATTATTGGGGTTCAGTATTAGTAAAATTACATATGGTTATTGTAAAACGAAAGGGTATTAATTACAACTAGAAGTATGTAAGTCCATTCACACATATTAATTTGAACAAGATATTCAGTCATGTAAAGCAAAAAGAGAGCTATGGAGAGGGCTGTCAGTAAAATTTTTTTCTGCACAAATATGAATACCTTAGCTTAATCACCCACAGCCACATCCAGAAGTGCCAGACACTACAGAAGTGCGTACCTGGAGTCCTGGTAACATGTATGCTGCAATGGTAGGATGCCTGGGATATGCTGTCCATCTCGTCTAGATAAAATAAGCCAATTTGAGTTTCAATGACATACACTGCTTCTAATACATTAATTACTAATAAATAGACGAGTAACCAGAGATACCAGCACACCCGTGTTCATTTTGACTCACTTTGTATTAGTGAGGAAATGGAATCAGATACCCGTCCACAAATAGATGAATGAAAAATGAAAATGTGGGATATGTAACGAAGCTTTATTTAACTCTAAAAGATAAAATTCAAAACCGCTCATATAAATAGATAAACTGGGAAATATACTGAAAAGGTAACACAGGCTGTTAGCTGTGAAAGACAAATGCCAAGTGTTCTTTTCTATATACAGATCCTAGGTGTTAATTTTTAGAGTAGTATGTTGAACTCTGTGTACCAATAAAGGATAGAAGGATAGAAAAAGACCATAAATGGAGTTGGAGTTAAAGGATTGGGAAGAGTAGAACACGTTAGATATGAAAGAAGATAAGGGGTGACTTGGGGTGAAAAATTCTAGTCAGGGAAGAAGTGGAAGGGAAGAAAAGAAGAGAGTAGAGAAGGAGCATATTGATCAAACCCTAGGATGTGTGAAAAGGCCTTAGAAATATACTATTTTATAAACTGGTTAAAGAATAAAATCTAAATCAAGAGTTTGAAAGGATGTCCTCTCCATGGGAGAAAAACCTTCCTCTCAGAAGCCACGGGTTATTTGGCAAAAATCCCACTGTCAGGTGTGTCACAACTCTTGATAATGTGTTGGTCATAAAAACCCTGACAATAATATAGGCCATTGTCATTGCTCTTGACTGGCCCCAGAAATTTATGGTAAAATACTTTGGATGAAGATATCCTATACTTTGGTCACATGACATAAACAAAGCAAGCTAGACTTTACCTCAAATCTTCTTTCCTGCTAGATAGCTTTCATAAGCACATCTGGTGCTCTGTCGGCTGCTGGGAGTCGGGAAAACTCAGTCTTAGTCAGCTGTAAATCCCGTACAGTATACTAATAATGTGCTAGGCAAGATGTGCTATCCACTCTAATAATGTTTCGACTGTCTGAGCGGCAACCAAACACTCAATGTGAAGTCCGCCCCACAGATAGGAAATTAGGCCTGGTTCTGTTACCGGGAAAAGTCTACGGCTAGGAGTTCACAAATCCTAAGTGGGAACCTTCTACAGATTTTTTTTTTCCTAAACAGTCATTTTATCAAACTACCTTCTCAATCTTGTAGGTTATATCCAGAGACTAGTAATGTTCTCGGTCTTCACCAGTGAAATAAACATACCTAACTCACGAGATGCTGCAAAAACAATGCTAAGAACAAATCTCACAGCAATAAAAAGAAGAAATTTTTGAACAACCCAACTATGTACCTCAACAAACAAGAAAAATTTATCTGAAATAAGTCTTAAGTTAGCTATAGGAAGGAAAATTAGAGCATAAATGAGTCAAGTATAGAAGAGAAATTAGTAGGACGCCAAAAGTAAGTTGCTTTTCAAAACACATATAATTGGCTACCTCTTGGGGAGACAAAAAGAAGAATGATAACAAATAAATCAGAAATAAAATAGATATTTGGGAACTAAAAATAATAATATGGTGATATCATAAATAGTTACACATCAGTAATTTTGATAATAGAAAAGAAGTAAGAAATTCCTACAAGTACACAATGTATTGAATCTTAACTTAGAAGCAATGAAACACCTAGAATAAAAGAATGAAACTGAATAAAAAACACTCTCTAACAACAGCAATAATCCCCAGATACATGACTTCACTGACTAATCTTACCAAGTATGTTAATAACAATAATCTTTTAGCAATCTTTCAAAAATATAATGTAATGGAACTTTTCAAAATTATTCCATAAACCAGTATCACTGTGATATTAAACACAAAGACATCACTAGAAAGAAAACCACAGAACAATATATTTGGGGAACATAAATGCAGAAATACTCAACTTCAATGTACAGTTCATGTATTAACACTTCAAGTGAGATTTATTAGCAGAATATATGGATATTATATGATATGTAAATCAATCAATGTATGCAACACACTAACAACATATAAAAACATGATCATTTCAACAGATAAAGAAAAATTGTTACAAACTTCTGTTATAGCAAGGTGCAACAAGACTCAATAATAGTTATATAAGAAGCATGTTAGTATGGCAATAGGATCTGGACATTTCTGGCACCCTCTCCTCAGCTGCCCAAGGAACTAGCTGGGGGCGTCTTCCTGGACACCTGGGAACCCCTCTAGGGTCAAGTCTCTTGACAATCCTCAGGTGGCTCCCTAAATTAAGATATATAATTCCTTGTTCCCATATCCACCCTTCCTATATCCCAACCAGATCCTATTGCCATACTTATGAATATCTTGCATATCACCATAGAACCTTCACCTGGCATTGGATGGAGAAAATAACAGAGCCCCACATAGAAGCACCGGATTGAGCTCCTAAGGTCCTGATGAGGAGCAAAAGGAGGGAGATCATGAGCAAGGAAGTCAGGACCGTGAGGAGTGCGTTTACCCATTGAGACAGTGGGACAGATCTAACGGGAGATCACCAAGTCCAGTTGGAATGGGACTGATGGAACAGGCGACCAAACCGGACTCTCTGAATGTGGCTGACGGTGGAGGAGGACTGAGAAACCAAGGACAACGGTGATGAGCATGAACTCTACAGCATGGACGGGATCACTGTGAGCCTTGTCAGTTTGGATGCTCACCTTCCTGGACTTAGGGGGAGCTGGGAGGACCTTGGACTTAACATAGTGAAGGGAACCCTGATGGCTCTTTGGCTTGGAGAGGGGCGGAGTGGGGTTATGGGTGGAAGGGAGGGAAGGGAAGTGGGAGGAGGGGAGGAGATGGAAATTTTTAATAAAAAAATGAGGAAAAAAAGAATAAAAAGAAAAGAAGCATGTTAGTAACATACTCAGTTGTAAAAAATGCAAGCATTTGTATCTAGGTAATGATGTCACTCTTACCACTATTTTAAACATAGTATTGCAAGTCTATTCTAAGGAATTATTCAACAAATAAAATAAAATAAAATAAATGATTTCTGAACTGAAAAGAGATCTTTAATATTACTCTTGATAGACAATGATCTTACATGTAAAAAATCTAAAGAGTATAGCAACAAAATTAATTTTGGGGACAAACAAATCTGGTAAATCTCATACATAAGCTTATATATTATTGAGCCTGTAATTAGGCTTAATAGACACAATATATTTCTGCATTTGCATCAAAATAGATGAGACTGTGCATCATGATACTAAACAGAACAGCTCAGATAAGGAAATCCAAAGTATGATTTTGTAGTAGAAGTCATAGATGACTGCAAGGACTTGGAAAGTGAGAGAGATCACAATCAAAACAGTAAGGTTCTTTTTTAAAAAGGTGAAAGTACTCAGGGTCAAATATACAACATGAAGACTACAATGAAAAAAACCATATTACATACTTGAAAAATTTTACAAGGATAAACATTGTATTCTCACCACAAATAACATGGTAATTAGCAATGATTTGGAATGATAGAAATATGAACGACCTTGATTATGATGATAATTTCACAGGGTACAAAATCATGCATATATTAAAACATCAAGTTGTACACCTTAATGTATACACTTTCAATTTGTTAATCACATTTTAACAAAGCTAAAAATACATTTTAAGGAGTCCATATGAAAGTTGTTCTGATAAAGTCACAACACTTGTACTTTAGCTTGCTTATTTTTTGTCTCCTCCTCCTGGATACATGATTCCCCTATACTCAAAGTTCTCGAAAGAAAAAAACCTTACATAGACACTAATTATAAAATTTAAAAGTTTGAATGCTTGATTGTTTTTAAACTCCAAATTTTTTAAGGCTATCATTGTTCACAAATATGTATCCTCTGTATAGTTATAGTTTCAAACTCTATGCAACCTTGACAGCCTGCATGGGAGTCCATTTAATCACTAAGTCTCTCCAAGAATAGTAAGGTATTGATATTACCTAACTTATGTGGAATTTGATGGCAGCAGTGCTAAGCAAAATCACACAAAACAGCTTGCATATTTATTAAATCATGTAGAGGAAAAGAAAAGTACAAGATTCACATGTTTTCAAGATTTTACAATAAATTAATATAAAGAACAGGTATTAGTAATCAAAGTGAATTTCTAAAGCTTAAATTATATATTAAAGCCCATACACTATAGTGGAAGATTTCAATATTCCACTCTCACCACTGGACAGGTCAGTCAGACAAAAAATTAACAGATAAATAAGGGAACTAACAGATTTTATGACTCAAATGGACTTTACAGACATCTATAGAATATTCCATCCCAAGGTAAAAAAAAATCTTCTTCTCAGTACCTCATGAAACTTTCTCAAATCTTGACCACATACTCAGTAACAAAAAAAAAAAAAAAAAAAACCTCAACAGACACCAAAAAAATTGGAATAACCCAATGTATCTTAACAGATCGCCATGGCTTAAAACTAGAATTCAACCGCAACACTAATTCCAGAAAGGCAACAAACACATGAACAACAAGCAGTGCTCACCTGAATCATCAATGGGTCGAGGAACAAAGAAAAGAAGAAAGTAAAGCCTTCCTGAAATTCAATAAAAATAACCACACAACATACCCAAATTTATGGGACACAATGAAAGCAGTGTTAAGAAGCAAGTTCATAACACTGAATGCCTACATAAAGAAGCTGGAAAAATCCCACATTAGTGAATTAACGGAACATTTGAAAACTTCAGAACAACATGGAGCAAATTCATCCAAGAGAACTAGATGGCAGAAAATAATCAAATTGAGAGGTAAAATCAACAAAATAGAAACAAAAAACAATACAAAGAATCAATGTGACAAAGAGTTGATGCTTCAAAAATCAACAAAATAGAAAAGCCTTTATCCAAACTAACCAAAAGGCAGAGAGAAAAATATCCAAATTAACAAAATTAAAAATGAAAAGGGGGAACATAAAAACAGACACGGAGGAAATCCAGAGAAGCATCAGGTCATATTTCGGAAACCTGTACTCAGCAAAATTGTAAAACCTAAAGGAAACAGATAACTTTCTGGATAAATATCACTTACCAAAATTAAATCAAGACCAGATAAGCAAATTAAATAGACTGATAACTGCTAATTGAGTGGAAACAGTCATCAAAATCTCCCAATCAAAAAAAAAGCCCAGGACTAGATAGTTTCAGCTCAGAATTTTACAAGATCTTCAAAGAGAATTAGTATTAATATTAATACTTCTCAAATTGGTCCACACAATAGAAACAGAAGGAACACTGTCAAACTCTTTTTTGAGGCTACAATTACCCTGATACCAAAACCACATAAAGATGTTACTAAAAAAAGAGAATTACAGAACCATCTCACTAATGAATATCAATACAAAACAAAAAAAAGATAAAATACTGGCAAATCAAATCCAAGAACACATCAGAACCATGATCCACCATGATCAAGTCAGCTTCATCCCAGAGATGCAGGGAAGGTTAAACATACAAAAATCTTCAACATAATCTACCATATAAACAAACGGAAGAATGAAAACCACATGACTATTTCATTAGGTGATGAAAAAGCCTTCAACAAAATACTACATCCCTTCATGATAAACGTCTGGAAGAGAGCAGGGATACAAAGAACAAACATAAACATAATAAAGGCAATATACAGCAAGCCAACAGCCAACATCAAACTAAATGGAGAGAAACTCCCAGTGATCCCACTGAAATCAGGAACAAGTCAAGGTTGTCCACTCTCTCCATACCTATTTAATAGAGTTCTTGAGGTCCTATCGAGAGCAATGACAACAAAAGGAGACCAACAGTAGACAAATCAGTAAAGAAGAAGTCAAATTCTCAGTTTGGGATAATGATATGATAGTTTATATAAGCAACCCAAAAAAAATTCTACTCAGAAACTTCCACAACTCATAAAAACTTTCAGCAATATAGAAGGATGCAAGATTAACTCAAAAAAATCAGTAGCCTTACTTTACACAGATGATAAATGGGCTGAGAAAGATATCAGAGAAACATCACCCCTCACAATAGCTACAAATAGCATAAAATATCTCGGAGTAACCCTAACCAAACAAGTGGAAGATTTGTATGACAAGAATTTTAAATTTTTGATGAAAGAAATTAAAGAAGACACCAGGAAGTTGAAAGACCTCCCATGCTCTTGGGTAGGCAGAATTAACATAGTAAAAATGGCAGTCTTACCAAGAGTGGTCTACAGATTCATTGCAATGCTCATCAAATTCTAAGCAAAATTTTCACAGGCCTCAGAAGAGCAGTACTCAACTTCATATGGAAAAGCAAAAAAAAAAAAAAAAAAAAAACCAAGATAGCCAAAACAGTCCTATACAATAAAGGAACTTCTGAAGGAATCACAATCCTACAGATTGTGACTTCAAACTCTACTACAGAACTAAAGTACTGAAAACATCCTGGTATTGGCATAGAAACAGACAGGAGGACAGAATAGAAGAACGAGATATTAATCCACATACCCACGAACACCTGATTTTTGACAAAGAAGCCAAAAATATAAAATGGAAAAAAGAACTCATTTTTAACACATGGGGCTGGCATAACTGGATATCAATATGCAGAAGAATGAAATAAGCCCATATCTAGTGCCATGCACAAAACTCAAGTCCAAATGGATCAAAGAACTCAACATAAAGCCAGCCACACTGAACCTTATAGAAGAGAAAGTGGGAAGTACACTTGAATGCATTGGCACAGGGAACCACTTCCTAAATATAACCCCAGTAGCACAGACACTGAGAGAAACAATGAATAAATGGGACCTCCTAAAACTGAAAAGCTTCTTTAAAGCAAAGGACATGGTCAACAAACAAAACAACAGCCAACAGAATGAGAAAAGATCTTCACTAATCCCATGTCAGACAGAGGTCTGATCTCCAAAATATACAAACAAATCAAGAAATTGGTTATCAAAAGAACAAATAACCCAATAAAAAATGGAGTATAGACCTAAACAAAGAACTATCAATAGAGGAATCTAAAATGGCTGAAACATACTTAAAAAGATGTTCAACATCCTTAGTCATCAGAGAAATGCAACTCAAAACAACACTGAAATTCCAACTTACACCTATAAGAATGGCCAAGATCAAAAACACTGATGGTAACTTATGCTGGAGAGATTGTGGAATAAAGGGAACACTCCTGCATTGCTGGTGGGAGTGCAAGCTGGTACAGCCCCTTTGGATATCTGTATAGCAATTTCTTAGAAAATTAAGAAACAACTTTCCTCAACTCAGCAATACCACTTTGGTTTTTATATCCAAAGGATGCTCAATAGTATCACAATAACATGTGCTCAACATGTGTTCATAGCAACATTGTTTGTCATAGCCAGCACCTGGAAACAATCTAAGTGACCCTCAACCAAGGAATGGATAAGAAAAATGTACATTTACATAATGGAGTACAACACAGCAAGAAAAATAATGATATCTTAAATTTGCAGGCAAATGGATGGAGCTTGAAAACATCATATTGAGTGAGGTAACCCAGATCCAGGAAGACAAAAATCATATGTACTTGGTCATAAGTGGTTTTTAAACATTAAACAAAGAAAAACAGTCTACAAATCACAATACCAAGAATCTAGACAACAATGAGGACTGTAAGAGAGACATACATGTATCTAATCTACATGGGAAGTAGAAAAAGACAAGATTTCTTGAATAAATTGGGAGCATGGGAACCGTGGGAGAGGGTTGAAGGGGAGGGGAGATGCAGAGAAGGGAGCAGAGAAAAATGTATAGCTCAATAAAATCAATTAAAAAAGAAAGAAAGAAATTAGCTATTTCAGACATGTATCTTCTAATAATCTACCTGGCCATTTACATGCTTCTGAGTGACAGATGATCAAAAAGAACTTTAAAATAAAACAAGAAAAATGAAAAGCAAAAGAAAGATAAAAAGAAGAGCAATGGATAACATGAATTTGGAAAGGAAATTTCATGTGGTGGTGAGAGAATTGGGGGTGCTTAGACATTATGAAGATACAGTACTTATATATAAACTTTTCAAAATATAATAGTTATAAATGTCTCTGAAAAGTCAGCACTAACAAGTTAGTCACAGGCTGCTTGAAGCTGAAGAAAGTAGGACATTTCTAAGGCTGAGGAACAGCACCCTTATATCCCACAGTGATCACAGTACTAAGGGAGGGTCATTTTGACCATACCCACACTCACCAAGGCAATGCAGGGGTCCTGTTTACACCTCCTTTCTCACCAAATTAAATTTCAGGGGGAAAATAATCAGCTTATGAAATGTAGCATGTGACAGTGCATGACAGGCATGCACATCTTTTGAGATGAAAATAATCATTGCCTTTCTATTTTATTGTGCACAAATCAGCCATTGCATCCGAAGAAAGACACTGGCTGCATCTTCCAAGGTTATTCACTATAGAAACAGTCTCAGAATGAGAATCTAGAGGTGGCAGGGCAGGTAAACCTGGGTGAAAGAAGATCAGAAAAATGAGAAAACTGTCTCCTAACACAGGCTGAGTGAGACATTCTTCCTATAATTATACAACTGAGTTATCATTTATTTATTAACAATGGGAATTAAAAACTAATTAGAAGGAAACCTTTTTAAATTTTACAAACTACAATGTGGTCCTAAAGGTAGTTAAAAATAAAACAGATCACAATACAAGGTAACACTAATCCATTCTCTACTAGAAAAATTGATTCCCTCTCCCAGTATATATAAGCGACGTTTCAGTTGCTAGCTGTACCCTAGTGACTAGGCTTTTATGTATTCATTCATTTTTTAATATATCAAAATAAAATAAAATAACATAAAACAAAATCTATCAATTTGGAAATGGATGAGACAAACCAACAGAAAGAAAAGAGCCAGAGAGAAACTCCATTTACACACTAGGGTATCACCCTAAACACTAAACTGAAAGCCATAATTTTTACCTTGAGGATCTGATATAGACCCATTGAGGCCCTGTGTATTCTGCTTCAATCTCTTGTCAGTACACATGAGCAAAGCTCATGTTGGTTTGGGGGGTCTTGTTTTCTTGGTATCCTTCTTCCTCTCTGGCTCTTACACTTTCTTTTACCTTTTATTTCAAAACATTCTCGAGTTCTGAGGAGAAGAATTTGATGGAGACATCCCATTATTGATTATATGTTCGGAGGTCTCTCACTCTTTGGGCTATGTTTGGGTCTTTATATTTGTTCCCGTTTGCTAATGGAGGAAGCTTTTCTTGGATGATAGCTGAAGAAGGCAGTGGTCTAAAAGTATAGCAGATTATCATTAGGAGCTATTTTATCACTATGTTTTCTTGACATAGAATGCTCTTTTATATACTGTAAATATGTCTTATTACAATTGTTTAATAAATAAGTTGATTTGACCAGTAGTCAGGCAGAATATAGATGGGCGGGAAATCCAAGCAGAAAGACAGGGAGAAAGAAGGCAGAGTTGAAGAGACATAAGCAGCCTCAAGGGAAACAAGATGTGAGGTAAGAAACCACATCATGTTAAAATATAAATTAATAGAAATGGGTTAATTTAAGTTTTAAGAGCTAGTTAATAATAAGCCTAAGCTAATAGGGCAAAAAGGTTGTATTTAATATTAAGCATATGATTGGCTAATTTAAAAGCGGCTGTTGGACCAGGCAGATAAGAAACCTCCATTTACATTTTCTTTTCTTATTTTAGACCATTGTTGTTGTTGTTGTTGTTGTTGTTGTTGTTGTTTTCTGCTAGGTCCTTGGGTTACCCACTCTTAAATTCTTAGTCATCCAAGCAGTGTCAGACATTGATTCCATCCCATGGAGTGGTCCTTAAGTCATTGCTTGGTGACACTCAGAAGCTTTGTGCCACCATTACCGTAGCATATCTCATAGGCAGAATACCACTGTGGCTGGTTTTGTGTTTATGTTACTCTTTTTAATAGTGTACAGAGTACCTGCCTGTCATAGACATTTTAACAGTAACATCCCCTCCTTCCATAATAAACTTTCCAAGGAAATAAGCTCTTCTTTCAAATTATATTTTATTTATATTGTATTTGTGAAGAGCAGTATCTGAGCTGCTTATGGAAATGCTTCCTAAATCGGCTTCCAAGAGGGTCAAACTTCACATGTGTCACAATGTCCTCATTGTTTTCACAGTGGAAGCTCACTGTCTTTGTGTGCTTTGATCTCATGGATAGCAAAGCTATGTAATGCTTTGTACTTGTACAGGGCCATTGCTAGAAACTGAATTCCTTATATTGATGGTTTCTACTCTTAATGTTGTAATCATGTTTTTTTTTAATTAATTAGGAAAATAGTGTTTGTTATAAGAAAACGCCTAGAGCAAAATCTGATTCCAAATACCAATCAGAGGAGGAAACAAAGCACCCAATGTTTATCCTAGAGACAATGTCTCCGTGAAGGTCAAAGACACAGATGTAAATTGCAGAGATTTTTGTTGTGGTTTTCTTAATAGTCAGCACATTTATTTAGATGCAAATGAAAAAAATCTCTTATTTAAGTTTAAAAGTTGACCTTTGCCAAATGTTTATAGAAATCATTAACAATATTAGCTGAGTCGATTTAGCTAATTAGGCTTGTGTTGAATTGTAGTGAATTAATTCCCTTTGATTCGGTAAAGGCTCTTGCAATCTCAAAGAGAAAAAAGAAACTATTGTAGAATGAAGTTGCAAGGAAGAAAAGGATGTAAGGTTAAAAAACTGCTATGGATTAAGTCCTGTAAATTTCAAATTTGATTGTCATATACTACTTTATGTATCATGACACTTCAATATCCTACTACATTAAGATCATGTTGGGATAAGGAGATGTTATGAGATCTGACTCTACCTATTTTATAAATACTAATACACCTCATACCCCATTTATATTTTCATCTTGAACCTATTAAGTAGTTTTCTGTGTCCAAGGCCTCAACTCCTTCAGCCATAATTTGTTCATGACTTCTCTGAACCTTGTTTTTACAACACGCTATAAATTTCCCACAAGTGTGGGACAACATGAAGACTCCACCTAAAATCCAGCAACTTCTCTAAAATGTTAAAATGCAATCCAAGTATGTTTACTATCAGTTTTAATAATAAATACAATGGAAACCTCAATGCTAATGATTTAAGCTTTGGAATTTTCAAAGCTGATCCTCTCACATTCTGACTTATGTCAGTAAGTGCTTCTGCAAATATATAAAGGTATCTCTGTGTATCTGTGCAATTTGAGTAGCTTTATAAATAAAAATATGTATGTATATATATATATATACATATATATATATTTGCTAAATATAAGATAATTCATTATAATACTTTATGGAATGATTTTGTAGAGTTGGTTTGGCTTCTTATATATTTTGTTGTTATTCTTGAGTCTTCTGCATAATTCTATAAACAGTACTGTTTTATTTCCTAGTGATAGTCCCAGAGCAGAGTGGGAAGAAATATCTTCTTCAGCTCTTTTTCTCAATGCACAAAATGCTTCCCATTGCCACCACACTGGGGTGCCAAAACCTCTGTCGCAAATACAGACACTGTTGTGTACAATTTATAAGATTTACATAGAGGTTATGCAGAATAAATCACAGGTCTTTATCTTTGCTGTGCATCATCTTTGCATTATTTATGAGCAAGGAACAATCCATCATGCTGGATTCCACGATAGACTGTTCCAATTCACCTAATAAAATATCATTTTCCTAGAGAGCCAGATGCTAGCATGAAGAGGAAGCTCTCTCTAGCTCAGAAGAGCCATACAGCATGTCTTACACACTACAGCAGAAAGACGTTGACTGCACATCTTATTAATAATCAATAATAAAATGTAGCAAACACACTGAGGAATAGACTTTCCCAAGAATGCATTCTGCAAGGAATGTCACTTATCTTTCCCCTCGTCTGGATATCACACTCTTGACACAGTGCTTAATTGTCCTTTTTTTTTTTTTTTTTTTTTTTTTTGCACAGCCTAGGATCCAGGCACGATTTTGAGTGCTTGAAATTCTTCAGTTAATAACAAAAGATACTACATAGTACTCAGCAACTGGGTATTTATCATGAGAAATACATATGTGTGTGTTATGTGTGTATGTATATGTATGCACATATGTATATGAATATATATGAATTTTAATGAACTGAAGAAATGAAAGACAAAAACATGTAGAGGAAAGTTTAAGTCTACATAAAAGTCATCAGAACATGGTAAAAGAGTACATTATCATTGGAGAAATTCTGAAAAGCCATGTGCAAGAACCTCAAACTTGTCAACCTGAGACATAAAGGCTAATATTCATCTCCAGTGCTTAAGCACTGGCCCATGGAAAACCATCTTTCTATTGACCATATCAGAATGGCTATTCAGGTTCTCATAGGATTCACAGTAGGAAACAGCAGAGAAAGGAGCCAAGAGCAAGATAATTTGCAGTAGAAGGAAGACAAGATGTTACCCCTATGAAATTCTGCACAACTTCAGCTAATAGAGAAAAAATGGCTGAGAATATGTAGATGAACAGTCGGAAAATCTGGTACTGTTCCTACCCTGAAGCAGCTCACATCCTGTTCATCTGGCTTTCATCCAAATGCAGATGTTTTGTTTGGTGGATTTCTACAGAAAACAACAGCAATAATTGACTGTGGCTGCACACCAGGGAATTAGATCAGTGTGCAGCTTAAAACCCGGGTGATTTAAGCATCATCACACAAAAGAAGTAATAAAAAGTTATATAAAACACTAAAATACAGGTACAAGAAATAACTGTACATTTGCTTCTCATCCTATCATGAAGAAAGTCATTAAAATGTTTTAGCAGGTTGTTCAAAAGAAACACCTACAATGTTTTCTCATCTAAACAGCTTCGGTTTTATAATCTAAGCCCTACAGAATAGAATTATTTTAAGTTGTCCATAGAGGCCCCTACCTGTATTCCCAAATATTTTAGAGAAAAGGCAGAAGAATAAGGAATTCAAGGTCACCCTTGGCTACATGGCAAGTTTTGGGTCAACTTGAGCTATATGACACTATAATTTAAAAACAAAATAAAATCAATGGTCATGCTTTAGAATAGGTTTAAAAGATCAACGAACAAGTGTTATCCCAATTCTGCAGATCAGAATTGAAGAAAAGGGGGAAGTAAGGTCTCAGTTTTTCAACAATTCAAAACAAACAAATAAAAAATACAGAAGCTGAATATTTATTGTCTATTTTCATTTCTTCTTTGAAGAATTCTGTTCAGGTCCCTAGCCTATTTGATTGGGATGTTTTCCTTGATATTATCAGAGGTTTTGATTATTTCATATATTAATCCACTGTCAGATAAATAGCTGTTCAAGACTGTCTCTCATAAACTAAAAGTTTACATCAATTTCAACAGGTTTGAGAGGCTGGAGGAAATAAACTTTTAACATATTGCCGAGGGTGGGTTGACTGGGTTCTATGAATTTTCTATGGATGTCCTAGGTCAAGGCAGAGAAAAAATTGACTTCTTCCCAAACCAGGAAGAAAGAAGTTTCAATGGGATATCTTAGAAAGGATTATCTGTTGTATAAGAAACTCTGAAGACATAGAGGATTGATAACATGCTTGAGTAGCACAAAAGGAGAATGACTACAGCCATGTTGGATCTCTGAAGGAATAGAGAAAAAGTTACAAATTGGGAACATTCTTAAATTCAAAATTATGAAGAATACAGTCAAGAAAAATTGATTTATATCTGAGAACACATCCTGGGATAGGGAAGAGCCCTCAGCTGGTGGAATGTTTAGATTTGGAAGAAGCAATCCATCACAGATCAGAAGAGATGTGCTCAACCACATCAAGGGAAATGCACTGATGTACTCCTGGAAATGAAGTGACTCATCCATGGAAATTCCACAAAACTCCCACAGAGAGGAATGATTCTATTTTAATATCCAAATATCTAAACGCTCCCTTTTGAAGAATAGAAAATCACCAAGTATTGCTATTTAGAACCTTTTATGACTTTGAAATACCACTCTTAAATGGAAAACAGAATGTTTCTCCGCACTTGTACTCCATGTATATCATCAGGATAAACCATGGTCTGTATAGAAAGGGAAGAAACAACCAACTTAGCCTCAACACACAACTTCTTTTCTTTCAAACTTTAAATAGAGGGAGAAAAACAGTAAGACAAAACCCAAAACCCTAATAAAGTTATGACAAGGCAAAGAGCTACTCTATAAATTAAAAAAAAAAAAAAAACCTCCACAAAAGGTCAACTGAGGTAATCCAGAGCTAGAACTAATCGTGTGGATTTCAGTGAATCCCAGACAGTTGTGTAACACCAATGTCAATTATTTACACACTGCAAGCCCTCTAAGAAATGTGCCCCAAGCAGCATCAACTGTGCCTCATGCATCCCCAGGACTTGCACATTCTGTTTAAGTAGTTCATAACCACGTGTTCTCTACCGCATGGTGTTGGTTGGATTGGGTCAGCTTCTTGGAATTGGGCTTCTGAACATCAAGATAGCTGAATGGAGCTCCTCATGTGGAGATCTTAATGAGGTCGCTCAGCTGAGCCAGACTGAAGTTGTCCAACTGCCTCTTTTCAAAGTTCAGGAAAAAGAGTGCCATTTCAGACCTCTCCTAGAGGGAGAGGTATGTGGCTGCCTTAGTATTCTGTCGCTCATGATTATTCTAAAAACTGGATTTTTAGAGCTAGTTCCAGGACAGGCTCTAAAGCTGCAGAGAAACCCTGTCTCGAAAAAAAACAAAAACAAAAAAAAAACAAAACAAAACAAAACAAAAAACAAAAACTGGATTTTTAAGAGTCTGTTAGTGTTTCACAACGGGAGGGCCACATTTTGTGGCATCCTATAGTTTTATAGTTTTACATTTTGTGTGTCTCTTCCTTTTTGGAAAAACCTACCTAGTACAAAGCCACCGCATGCACAGACTGCCCAGTGAGTGGGTTGGTTCTCCACAGCCCTTGGTGTCATACAGTGTCCAGCCCTTACCATTCTCCCGTGCTGCTCTGATGCGGGATGTTTCTTTTGTACATTTTGGCTGCAGTATTGGTGGTAGAATATACTTTAATGGATCATCTCTACTTCTGTATTTATTTATTTATTTATTTATTACTAGACCTCAACCACAGTCTTCTCTCCTCCACTCCCTGCCGTAGGATGTACTGTATGTAGTCATGCACTTTGTATTAATATATTAGAAATCTACAGATCTGTTTTGTACTTTTTATACTGTTGGATACTTATAATCAAAACTTTTACTCTAGGGTATTGAATAAATTTAGTCTTACTAGAAAATAAAAAAAAAGAAAGAGAAGAAACAGAGCAGAAATGAGAAGAGAATACGACATTTTAAAAATAAAAATCTCAAAAGAACACTTGAAGGTTCAGACTTGAATTTGAAAGATTAATAATAGTTTCTTTTCAGATTTCCACAAGTTAATGGTAAAAATTTGGGGTAAGGTGTGTAGGTGGAAGTTATTATCAATATAATAATTGCATTCCATGCCAAGAAACCACATGGGAGAATAAGAAAACTAAATATCCCAAGTTGTCCTCTGACCTCCACATATACAAATATACATATGTGGATACATATATGTTTGGTGATGAATGCCTAATTATGAATGATACCTACACAACTCATATAGCATGATATTGTGGGCTACCAATATTAAAGGTAAAAAAAAAAAGAAATTTGGTTCTGTGTCTTCCTTGTGATCACTGGCTTCATTGGTCCATGAGGGTGCAAGGAATAGAAGTGGGGAACATGGCTCAAGACAGCTGTGTGTATGAACAGAGATAACCCTCTGGGAGATAGAATTTGTTGAATTGGCTCAACTTTGTTCCAGGGAATAAGGAATATATAGGATTGGGGCAGGAGAACTGAGGACAAATCCTAATTTGCATTAAGTGGCATGCTTCTATCACAAGGGTTAGTATGTGACCATAACGCACTTTAGTAAAGCTAGCAGCAGAAATCTTCTAGGAGGAATCTGTGCCAAGGGTCAAGCTAAAGATGAGTCAGGCATCTGGCTTAGAGACAGCTTTCAGATAGTATCAGTCTTCCTGGCCCAGAGACATTCTCCAGATAAGGGCAAGTAGAGAGCTTTGCTGTGGAGGGAGGGAGCTCCATGTTTTGAGTTATTGAGATAAACTGCTAGGCCTTAGGAGACTTTAACATATACCAGTCATAAAAAATTCCACCAAAAATATGAAGATGAAAAGATACTATAATCTGGAAAGTAAGAAAAGACTTAGGTCAACCATCCTACTCACTCATATGTATAGCATTGAAAAAAAGAACTGATTTTTTAACTCAACAAGAATATTTTATAGTTAATAGTCAACTCCAAGCAGAGAGATTGGGGATATAAGGGACATAACACAACATAATAAAGGCAGTCTATAGAAAGCCTATACCCGATATCAAATTGCAAGAAAAAAATCTAAAGAAATTCCACTAAAATCAAGAACAAGACAAAGTTTCCACTTTCTCCATATCTATTCAATATAGGATTTGAAGTTCTATCAAGAGCAATAGGATAACTGAATTAGATCAAGGGGCTATAAATTAGAAAGGAATTAATTGAAGTATCTTTATTTGTAGATGATACAATAGTATACATAAGTGACCCTAAACATTCTACCAGGGAAATCCTACAACTCCTGCATACAAATGGCAAACAGACTGAGAGAGAATTCAGGGAAACAAAACTTTTAACAGTACTCTCAAATTATATAAACTATCTCTGGGGTAATTCTAACCAAGCAAGTGAAAGACTTATGTAATAAAAAACTTCAAGTATTTAAAGAAAAAAATTGAATAACTTATCAGAAAATGGAAAAAATCTTCCATGCTCATGGATCAGTAGAATTTACATAGTAAAAATGGTGATCCTACCAAAAGCAACCAACAGAGTCAGTGCAATCTCCATCAAGATCCCAATACAATTCTTTAAAGGCCTTGAAAGGACAATTCTCAACTTCATTATGGAAAAAAAGGATAATTAGAACAATAGTGGACAATAAAAAAATGTTGGATGTCCTACCATTTCCAATTTCAAATAGTATTACAAAGTTATAGCAATAAAAACTCCATGGTATTGATATATAAACAAACATGTTGACCAATGAAATTGATTTGAAGGCCCAGACATAAGTACACACACATACACACACACACACACACACACACACACACACATACACACACACAAGGACACCGACACAGACCCTTACAAGGACACCTGACTTTTGACAATGAAAACAGAAATGCACTCTGGAAAAAAGATTGCATCTTCAGCCAATGGTACTGGTGGCATAAGTGGATGTCATCATGTAGGAGAAAGCAAACAGGTCTATTTCTATCACCCTGTACAAAACACAAGTTAAAGTGCATCAAAAACTTCCACATAAAACCAGATATTCTAAACCTGATAAAAGAGAAAGTGGGACTAGCCTTGAATGCACTGGCACAGGCAAAAAATTTCTGACGATAACATCATAGCATAGGTACTAAGATCAACAATCAATAAATAGGACTTCATAAAACCGAAAAGCTTCTTTAAAGCCAAGGACAGCATCAAAAGAACAAAACAGGAGCCTACAGAATAGAAAAAGATCTTCACCAATGTCAAATCGGACAAAGGACTGATCTCTCCAAAATAAAGAAGTCAAGAAACTGAACATATAAAACAAATAATGCAGTTAAAAATAGGGTACAATTCTAAATGGAGAGTTCTCAATAAAAAAAAAAAAACTTAAATTGCTGAGAAACACTTGAAGAAAGGGTTCACATACTTAGCCATCAGGGAAATGGAAATCAGAAATGAACATTCTTAAACCTTCCATTTCACATCAAACATTCTTGAGACTGAAATTTTAATGAATGAAATCAGTAAGTCAGACTTCTCTTTCTGAATGTGGAAATAATGAATAGAAGATGCAACTTCAAATGATTTTAACTGATTCAAATAAAAATCCTGTATTTTCCATCTCAATTTGTTGTCAGATTAACAGTCTTCAAAATCAAGAAAGCTAGAAACCAAGTGGATCTTATGCCATGAGAGTGGCAATAAGTAGAATCAGAGGACAAACCATGGATGAGAACACAGTCAACCAACAATTTTCTTTTTCTTTTGAATATCAGATGATTGATTTCAGTCATTTTCTCTGACATCACAAGGTCCTATGGTAAAAACTCTGTCAGTGAGCGTGTAGCATTGATAACACTCTAAATTGACAAGAGTCAATTGGAACAATCATAAACACATAATCACATGTACAAATAAAGGCTTAGAGTACATTATCTCCATTTCCATACTGAAAGTGTTTCCTCTGATTTTTCTAAAATAGCAGGTGTCTCACAGAAATGCACAGCAGCTAGTCTGAAATACCAAGATATTCCACTAAAGTCAATATCTTAAGAAAGGAAAACTTAAACAAAATGTACCAAGAAGGGAAGTCTAATCTGTAATTCAATCTTAAAAGATTTTGTCCTGGTGTTTCTCCACTGCTGTATGGAGTGCCCTGGACATTAAAGTCTACCCTCTCTGATAAAAGAGATTTAACGAAAAGAAAATGTCACAAAGCAGGTTGTTTTTTCAGTATACACAAAGAGCAAAATAGTGAGTTGAGATTTCTTTGGAGAGATAAAAGCAAAACAGTCAAGGATCTATGAGTCACAAATGTAAATAATTTTATTTTTGTTTATTTGAAACAAAAACAAATTTTTTATCATTTGCTAAAATAGGTTTCTTTTAAATTTATGTCTTCACATTCCAGTTTAGCACTTTCAGATTATATAAAAGAAATAACCAATTAGTGTGATTTCAGTTGAGTGGGTGAAAACTCTGGTATGAAATACTCTATGTAAACTGAACTGAGGCCAGCGTATCATCAAATTCAAAATTTAATTTTACAGATGAGAATAAATAATGTTGTTAAATAGGTTGTTAAAGTATTGTATCTCTCAATTTTACTACTTGTATTTTTGCTTATATGTCTATTTTCATTCTATAAGCTTTAGAATTAAAAGCAGTGTAGTCAACATCAGAAGTCTGTGTTTCTAGAATTTTGTCTTCTATTTCTTCCTCACAATTACACTTAAACCAAAATTTAATTTACAAAGAAAATTCCTGATCTTCAAGGATATAGATATTATTGGATTTATCATTCTACCTTAACTGTAGAAGTATAGACTATATTTCTAATAATTATAATTTTTTAAAAAGCTACCTTTGGAGATAAAGAGATTAGTCTAATAAAGTGCTTCCTGTATAAGCATGAGAGTGTGAGTTCAAACTTCAGTACCATTGTAAAGTCTCAGAAACAGAGGTACACGCTTGCCCTTATAGGACAGGGGAGGCAGAGGCAAGAGGATTCCCACAGTGTGGTAGTTAGTCAATTTACCTATCTACCTAAATGTTTGAGCTCCAGGTTCAATGACAGACATTATCTAATAATAAGAAGAATAAATTAGGAGTGGTAGTAATTGGGTGTAGTGTGAATGGGGAAAACACTCAATACCGCACTCTGGCCTACTTATACACATGCACATATGTGCACATGTTACCTTCACACAATACATACATATATACTTTAAAGAAGCTATGGAGAAAGGAGACATGGATAAAAATGAATTATAGTGTCACTTCAAGGCTCTAAACAAAAGTAGAAGTAGTCTAATAATTCTGAGCAACATACACACACAAAAAAGCAGACAACACGGTGTTTCTTTTCCTTCCTGATACCTGAGCTAGTATCTCCTGGAAACCAAGATTACCAGTTCTAAAATAGAAAAATATTTTCAACATTTACTGTGTTCTACACACTGTGCTTTAAACTTGAATTCATTAGTTCTTCAGAATAAACTTCTGGGTTTTATTATTATTATTATTATTATTATTATTATTATTATTATTGTCAAATAGTTAAGAAAATTGTTGACCTGCCAAGAAAAAGTTCAAACTGATGTATTTTTGCCGGAGAATTAGAGTCTTCTTCATTTTATGGAAGAACTGGAATTAAAAGCAAGAAGGCATCTGAGTATGATTTCATCTCCCATTACATCAGAGTAGGTGGTTCTCATGCTATACCCAGAAACTGTTATAAACCTTAAGTTCCCATCAGCTGTGTAAAACAGTAGGCAAGTGGTCCTCACAGGCCTAGAGGGTAGCACATGCTTATACTTACCCAGCTTCTAAAGCATCATTTCTCAACCTATGAGTCAGAACCTAGTAAGGGTTGAACAACCTTTTCACAGGACTTGCCTAAAACCTTTGGAAAATACAGATACTTATATTACAATTCATCACAGTTAGCATTACAGTAATGAAATAACAACAAAAGTAATTTTATGGTTGGAGGGTCACTACAATGAAAAGCTGTATTAGAGGGTCACAGCATTAGGAAGATTGAGAACTACTGTTCTAAAGAATGATCTATCTTTGTCCAGCTTCTTCTATGAGGCACTTATATAGATTTCTCAAGTCACAGAAGTATTGAAAGTTGGTGACTGGATTATGGCTTAGGCGACTTTAGACTAGGAGAGGTGAAGATGCAGAGTAGGAAACAGATAATTCACATATTGGAATTTGAACTTGGGATTTGTCTTGATTGATCACATGTTATCAGTGTTCTATATTTAAATAATGTCTGACTGTACAAAATTTATAGGAAGGGATTTCTGAACTTGCTAGAATTGTAGAAGGTAGAAAATATTTATGTTGCAAAATTTCTTTTAAGAAACCTACGTGATTAGAAAAACCCTTTGCAGTTCAATCCATTTCCCCACAAATGTCATGATTTCATTTTTTGTGGATAAATAAATTTCCATTGTCATTGTATTTATTACCACACTCTCATTACCCACTCATCTGCTGAAGGACATCTAGGCCTGTTCCACATCTTAGCTATCATGAATGTTTCAACAATAATAATGGATGTGTAATATATTTGTAGTAGGAATTAGAGTCACTCAAGTATATAGCCAGGATTGATATAACTGGGTCATATGGAAATTATTTTATTAAGAGAACATGCTAAACTCAAAAAGACAAATACCACATGACTCTCTCACATGTGAATTCTTGATTCTAATATTTAAATTTTATATGCATATATGTAGTATGGGGTAGAACTATAAAGTTAAAGTCAAGACCATGGGCATGGGGGAATGCTATTAAGTGAAGGTTGGGTGGGAGAAAATGAGTAATATAGTCCGTGGGACATGAAAGCAGAAGGAGCCCTAGTGATGTAAAGAAACCAGCCAGCAAGGGGCAGATGGAATGGCAGAGAATATGACAAAAAGTTTAGGGTATGTATGAAAATGTCATAATAAAACTCATTAGAATGCATGATGATTTTCTTCAAAAGCTAATTCATATTTGGAAAAGTAGGATAAAACAAACTTCATAAGAGCTGCATGTTATAACAGCAAGTGATGATAAGTAAGTCACCTCTAAGTGGGGAAGGTCTGCTTAGGAGCCAAGCTGAGCTGTGACAACGGATGGGTAGATATGCTAGAAGCCACACCATCAAAAGTCCCCCTCTATTAATCCTTCAAGAATTCCCTTTCGAAGCATCACTACTAGCCTTGGTCTGCCTAAGATGCCCAAATCTGTCACTCCAGATGTACATTTCATATGAACAGTCAGCACTTCACAACAGGAAAGCAGGTGAGATGCTCTTCTCCAACTCTACCTTTTCTACAGAGAAAGCTAGCATCAAGACCAAGTCTCTAAACCTTAGTAACCAAATTCTCAGCCAAAAACATAGCAGGAATTGATAGCTTACTCTCCTGTCAGTGGTACCGTGCACGCGTTAGACAAATGCTCTAGCATGTTAGACAAATACCTCAGCTCTCTTGAGTTATCCTCTTTTTGTTTTGTTTATACATTGCCACATCAATTAAGTACATTATATCGCGTTGACATATAAGTAAATTGATTGTTTCCAAGAACTTTAAACATAAAATGTTGGCCCAAAGCAAAGAAAACTCCTGGTGGTTGCTTTAATATGAAGCATTGGAAAAATAATAGTCATAAGCACAAAGTGTATTTATTAGAACTTCTGTCATATGCCAAAAGACATTTAAAGTGTTCAGATGATCCCATTATGAACTAAGTAACAAGTAATTATTGTGATCCAGCAGTCTGACCCACTTAAGCTTTAAGATGTTTCTAGTTGCAAGTAATTGGAGTTCTGCCTATCATGTTACTGAGATTATTAACAGCGTGTATTAGTAACAGCATGCTTTCCCTCTGCTATCATAATTTTCCTCTCACATCCCTAAGTATCCAGAGATCTAAATACTGATTGATAGAACTGATAATAACCAGATATTTTATGTATTTTCATTCCATTTGGAACATAGTAAGTGGCTACTGAAGTGGTGGGGATCACAGCAGGAGAAACAAACAGCATCCACCTGGCCTCTTTCTAGTTTACACATACTCCTCCAAGGTGATCTTCCTCAATTCTATAGCACTGTAACCCTACTATCCTAGGTACAAACAGTCTTATTTATGACAATGAACACAAAACATGTTCTCAGGACTTTCCCATTCGTCCATATTTGGGTCTTAACATTGTAAAGTAATGGATGTGGGTTAGCTAGAATCACCCCACTTGCATGAATAGGTTGGATATGTGATTCACCTACCCAATTTTCTCATGTCCAGACTTTGTTTTCCCACAATGACCAGGTAGATTTACTAGCAAGCATATATGTGAGGATGTGTATACAAAATAACAAAATAGTATTATTTAATATATATAAATCTTCAAAATATAGGCCTGCTCTATGAAATACAAAACTATATAATTGGAAATATTTAAACTATTTGAAAACCCAACTTAAAACTCTAAGAAGTATTTTCAATCATACTGATTTCTTATGAAAGAAATTTAACATTTGTCATTTTTTATTCCGGAGATTATATATAATACTGCTATGGTATTGCTCCCTTCCCACTCTCCAAACTATCCCATATACCTCTCCTTTCTCTTTAAATTTCTCCTTTTATTCATTGTTAGCACATGCGGAAGCTACACACCTAAAGATGACAGCCTAAACATTAGCAGAACAAGGACAACAACAGGAGCTACGCAAAAGTAAACAGGAGTAAGCCCAAAAGTCTCAGCTCTACGGAAAGAACTACAGGCAGCTAAGGGGGCCGAGAAAGGGAGAAATAGTCTTCTCCAAGGAAGAACACACCAACTTGTTATTCAGTACCAAATGATCAGCCTTGAAAACATACGAATGATTAACATTATGAAGACTGTACAGGTTATTCTTAGGAACTCTGAATTATTTTGAGAGATAATTCCAGAAAGTTTTATACCAAAATTATTTACTAGTATGTGTTCAATAACAAGTTTATTCTATCATTTGTAATAAACTAAAATCACCCCATAATAAATTGTCCAATACATGCCCCTTAACCAAGCCACAAGGAATGTATAAGTGCTTGTGTGTAGGCAGGTATAGGTATGCATATAGATATGCATATATGTGCATATGGAAGCTGGAAAACAAGCCCAGCTGTTACTATACCTCAGGTATACATTGTACCCTGTTTTTTGAGACAGGGTCTCTCACTGCCCTAGAACCAGAAAGGCTGGATAACCAGAGAGCCCCAGAGACCAACCTATCTCTGCCTCTACTGCTGGAATTCTAAGCATACATAACCCTATACAACTATTTTTTTATGACTCTAAGAATAAAACCAGGTTCTCAGCCCCCTTATAGCAAGTAATTTCCTGAACAAGCCACCACCCCAAACAGAACAGAAAGTATCTGAATTTTAATAAAGTCCTTGAAAAAGAGATTATTTTCATTTTGTGAAATTGATGGGGTTATACTAAGAAAGAACATAGTCATAAAAGGGAAAAGATACAACATTATATTATTTGCAAAGGACATTCATCATAACATAAGTCTATAGAAAATTTTTATACAGTTCATAGTGGCAAGGGTATGTCATTCTGTGTCATATAGTTTATTTACTCTGCTGTATATAATAATACTCATCAGGTTTTCCCAATATTTTAGAGTATAAATATGTAGACTTAAATCTTAATCAAAGTCATGAGGTAATTTTAGCCCCTAAAGTATATATATATATATATATATATATATATATATATATGAGATCTGTGCTTTTAAATGAATAAGATGTATGTTTAAATAACACCTCCCAGTAAAAGTGAAAGACCCATCAATGGTAAAAAATATTTCAAATGTGGATGATGTTGATAATAAGGCATGGTATGCATGTGTTGGGCTAAGTAATATATGCAAAGTTCCTGAAACTTCTAATTTTGTTGTTAACCCAATACCACAATACAAATATTTTTTAAATGATGAAGGTAAGAATAGACCTTGAGGCAGATACATGGGAGTGAGGTAAACTTAGATTCCAACAAATCTAAAACCAATGAAATGCTATAGGAAATGCTGCAAGACAGGTATGCTTTCCGGCTTCTAACAAAAAGGATAGCCAGTTTAATATAAAGAACACCTTTATCAGTTTAGAACTTATGTCTTCCCTAAGTGTAAACTCAGCTAAATGTAAGGTCACTATGAATTTTATTTGAATTTATAAGCATCTACAACACCCTTCTGAACAACAAGAAAAACAAGCAGAAAGGCAAAAAAATCTGTGAGGGACTCAGACAGCTCTCGGTGATAATTTATTTAATGAAATTAAGTGATTAAGCACATATTGATTTTGAAACCTTAAAGTCTTAGGAATGACTGTGATAATTATTTGAAATCAAATCTCAATTTGTAGAGTAGATAGACATATTGGAAGGACAATTTAATAAAGTGGGAGATCTATACACACTTGAAACACAGAGATAAGAAGGAGGCAAAGAGCTGAGCAAACACTAGACTTCAGAAGAAATCTAAAACCTCCTTAATGACACTTCAAAGGAAATGCATGAAATATTTGGAGATGGTTTTTGGGCAGCACAAGATACAGAAGATCAAGTCTCATTCTTCTGTGAGGAAGTTCAGTTTTCCCAGCACCATTTGTTAAAGATGGTGCATTTTTTAGCATCTTAGCTCATAATTGAGTATCTGAAATTAGATGGATTTATATCCAGGTACTCTAATTGATCTATGTATCTGTTTGTGTGCCAATATCATGCTGTTTTTTTTTATTACTTATAGATCTAATGTATAACTGCAGGTCAAGTATGGTGACAGTTCAGGATCTCTTTTTTTATGCCCAGGATTCCTTGGTCTATCCAGATACTCTTGTGCTTCTATTTGGAATTTTAATAATCATTTTTTCTGTGTGTGGTATGAAGGATACTGAGATTTTAATTAAGAAAATGAAGAGATGTCCATGTCACATAAATGATAAAGACATAATTGTCTGGCTATGACTAAAAGCAGCAATCCACACACTTTCATACAATGTATACCAAGTACAATAAATACAAAGCAAATCTATAGATAAATGCTTTGAAGTGATATATCAACACGTTTAAGGATAGTTTACTCTCAACATTTCAAAGAAAAAGACAAAAACTTACTATAAATAAGCTTCCACACCTTTCTTATACCAGTGATGTGAATAAGAAAACAAGTTGTGTAATTAAAGTGATAAAGCATTCAGATGTTGGTATTTGACAGAATCAATTTTAAGAATAGGAATAAAGCAAAGTCATTTGCTCATCTAAAATTACACAGTGATTTGGGCAATTAGAGGGCTTCATGGCAAGAATGTCTCAGCCAGGCTGTGGTGGCACATGCTTTTAATCCCAACATTTGGGAGGCAGAGGCAGGTGGATCTCTGTAAATTCAAGCCCAACCTAATCTACAGAGTGAGTTCCAGGGCAGCCAGGACTGTTTCACAGAGAAATCCTGTTTCAAAAAAGCAAAACGACAGAAAAAAAAAAAATGTGTCTCTAAAATAAAGTCTATATTGCAAGAAGGATTGGAAAGACTCAAATTCGTACACATGATGTAAATCTGAATATGTCTTTCCTTAGAATGCAATAATAATGGTATCACCTGAACGGCAACAGTCTCGGTTGACCCCACCACTCCAGTTTCAACTTCAACATTTGCAGCTTTTCTCATGGATGTATTTGATGCCGGTCATTTTCTTGACAGGTATCCCACATAGTCTAGTATGGCCTACATACTTACATCCCCACCGCATCTTGGGTTTCACCATAACAGCTGCATACAATGGCCTTTCAGGGCCTTCTTGAAGAGAACTTGACCCTACCACACATTACGAAGCCTTACTGAAATCCCTAAATTTGGGAATTTTTAAAATTAATCTTAAGTGTTTTTATTGTTTGACACGTTTAATGAATTTCAGTCATTTTCACTCTTATTGCTTATTTATGAAAACCTTTTGACAATTTCATATGTTTTTAAAGTGAATTTTAGTTATTGTGTTCCCTGTTCTGAAATCTTTCTCCCTAGGGAATCTCTCTCCTACTGGCATGTCTCCTTTCTATATGGTACAGTGAGTGAATTTGGACTTGCTCACCCAAACATGAGCAGAAGAACAATTACTGAAGCAAGGTAAACTCATCATTGGCTCCACCAGTAAAGAAAATGACATTCTGTCCCCCAACAAACTTGAACTACTGAATGTTCCTTTGGTACTGATGGATCCTCATGACCCCTGTGTTGTCTTTGATGAAATGCTCTTGGATTCAGCCTTGTGAATGTCTTGTGCAGATACCAAGGCTACAAAGTTAATAACTGTATGGTGGCCAAATGACTTCTTTTTGCTGCACATCTCCCTATACCCTAGCTCTTATATTTTTTCCATTTCCTTTAGTGGTTTCCTCTGAGAATTAGAGTTGGCCATATGTAGCTGGCCCACTTAAGGTTCGATATTCTACCTACAATTATTTTCTTCATTTTAGCCAGCATTGGCTTTCTACATTAACCTTTGCAAGATGCAGTAAGAAGTTCCTCTAAGAGAGGTAGAATACAACACTAACTTATAGGTATAAGCACAATAGGAGTGGTTTTTCCCTAGACATTTGACTTCCCCAACTGGATTGTTGACTAGAGTTTTAAAACAGGAGTGAGTACAATCCTATAGAATTGGCTGGGTCTCAGACACAACCAGAAAGTGGTTAGTTAATTGCAAAACAGCCACGCCACTGTGGCACTAGAGGGCACATCTTGTCTGGCAAGTCTTCACTGTAATTCACAGGATTCATAAATGGGTACAACTGTTGATGCCTTTCCCCTCCAGCAACCATCACAGCTTCTGCTGGCACTATGAAAGCTACCTAGTAGGAGGAAAATTTCAGCTTGATTTTTTTTATGCCCTGTGATCAAACTTTTGTGTCTTCAGCAATAATATATTATAATCAAGTGCTAGGTGCAGTCACAAGCAAGGGCAATAATATATATTGTTTTGAAGGTTTCAGGAGTCTTGCTAACTAACAACTAACTAAGGTGGTAACCCACACATAGTACTGGGTTTCTCTCTTAATAATCCCTGGCTTCTGGAGGAACATAATCATTCATGAAGAGTATTTCTGCTCAAACTCATTTTCGGGTTATTTTTAATAAGCTTATAAAACTGTATGTTTCCATGTGACTTTTCCATACATTCTTAGTTTTTTTCTCCCATTCTAGATCCTTCCACACTCCCTGTTAAAAAATTTCCATACAGGTATCACTCTTTTCCATTGTCATGTCTGACACATTCTGCTCTTCCCCATTCCTTAAGGCCTCTTCCTTTACTTAATGGTTGAGTTGTATTTTTATGACTTTAACTGACTCTTAAAGTTAGACACACTTCCCTAAAAATTCATATCTAGGAACCACATATAAGAAACCAAAATGCATACTTGGGCAGCTGAGGAGAGGTAGCCTGAAATGGACAGATCCTATAGCCATACTGATGAATATCTTGCATATCACCATAGAACCTTCATCTGGCGATGGATGAAGATAGAGACAGAGCCCCACATTGGAGCACAAGACTGAGCTCCCAAGGTCCAAATGAGGAGAAGGAGGGAGCTCATGAGCGAGGAAGTCAGAACCACAAGGGGTGCTCCCACCCACCGAGATGGTGGGGCTAATCTAATCAGAGCTCACAAAGGCCAGCTCTGAAAAAGCACAGGATAAAACCGGACTCCCTGAACATGGCAGACAATGAGGGCTGCTGAGAAGCCAAGGACAATGGCACTGGATTTTGATCCTACTACGCATACTGGCTTTGGGGGGCCTAGCCTGTTTGGATGCTCACCTTCCTAGACCTGGATGGAGGGGAGAGGAACTTGGACTTCCCACAGGGCAGGGAACCCTTACTGCTCTTTTGACAGGAGATGGAGGGGGAGTGGAGGTGGAGGGGGAGGTAAGTGGGAGGTGGGGAGAAGGTGGAAATTTTTAATAAAATTAAAAAAAGAAAAAAAAGAAGCCAAAATGCAATATCTGCCTTTCTGACAGGGTTACTTTACTTAGCTTAATACTCTCCATATTTATACATTTTCCCGAAAGATTCACACTCCTTTCCCACTACATAAAATGCCATTGGGCGTACATACCACATTTTCAGTTTCTATTGATAGATATCTAGGCTGGGTCCATTTCCTCATTATTGCAAATAGAGCCACACCACATGTAGGTGTCTCTCTTTTAGGGTGCCATCTTTGTGATGTATGCCCAGGAACATAATATCTGCATCATAACAACACTACTTTTAGTTTTCTGAGGAAGCTCCACACTGATTTCCACTGTGAGTGCATACAGTGAACAAGAGTCCCCTTTCTCATGTGCTTCCCAGCATTTGTAGCTCCTTATTTCCTCAAAAATAGTCATTTTAATTCGAGTAGAAAGATACACTAGTGTAGTTTTAACTTATATTTCCCTGATGGTTAGGGATCTTGAACATTTTCTAAAGTATTGGTTAACCATTTGTGCTACGTATGAACTTTTCCTTTTTTAGTTTCACAGATCATTTTAAATGGGGATTATTATTGAGTTGTTGTTTAAGTTTTTGCATATTCTAGACAGATGTAGAGATGGATAAGATTTTCTCCCATTCTGCATTGCTGATTCTGCAATGACTAAGTTTCCCTTGCATTACATGAAGTTTGTAATTTCATGAGTTCCAACTTATTTATTATTAACCTTACTCGCTAAACTACTAGAGTCTTATTCAGAAAGTCCATATATAGCTATATCTATACCTATACCAATATGTTTACTATATCTTGAAGTAGTCCAGAAATTTCAGAGTTTTAGATGTCATATCAACATCTTTAAACCATTTGGAATTGACTTTTTTGTGGGGTTGGGAGGTTGAGATAGTGTTTCTCTGTAACGTTGGAGCCTGTCCTTGAACTAGCTCTTGTAGACCAGGCTGACCTTGAACTCACAGAGATCCACCTACCTCTGCCTCCTGAGAGCTGGGATTAAAAGAATGAGCCACCACCACCTGACTTGGAATTGATTTTTAAACATGGTAAAAAAAATAAGAATCAAATTTGTTCTCTCTCTCTCTCTCTCTCTCTCTCTCTCTCTCTCTCTCTCTCTCTCTCTCTCTCTCTCTCTCTCTCTCTTTCTATCATGCTTGCACCCCCCCACACACATACACACAAGCTGGTATTCTTGACAGGAAACAAGTTGTCTTAGATTTTTGTATTTCTTGTAATTTTGTCCATCCAGGGTTAAATCTTTGCTATTGTTGAATTCAGGTCCACCTTTCCACTTTTAGTGGGAATATGTGTAGTAAGGTTGAGGTTACATTTTCCTCTTTCAGCTCTTGTTCGGGGCTGTAGCTTCGATCCCCCAATCCTCACTTGGAGTTAACTACTGTCTGCACCTGCATCGTTGTCCAACAGTAAACTCACTGTGAAAAAGGGAAGAGTTGAGTACACTGATCATTCCTTAAGAACGAACCACACCGGGAGAAAAAGGACACCAAAAGTGTCATGCGTATTGGTGGATTAGTCATTGTGGATTAGATTGGAAGACAGAAAGAGAAAGAAGAAAGAGATTACCATGAAGCTAGTGATTAGTGTTAGGTCGCTAGATAGGAAGTGGAGTCGCGGTACAGACAAAGAGAAGTGTCTCAGTTGGATGTAGGTAGCCTATGAAGAGAAGGTAATGATATGCACTCAAATAATGTGAAACAGTCTCATCTCTCAGGGGGTAGAGTGACAGAGGCTCTATAATCTAAGGCAGCTTGTGTTCTTTGGGAGAAGAAGAAAGATGATAGCATAATGAGACATGAGTAGGGCTGAGAGCAGAAACACAGTGGCCTGATAAGATGTCCCTCAGAATTATATAAATATAAAAGCTGTAGAGGTTAGAATAAGCTCTGGGGATAGGCTGGATTCTCAGATGACTGTCTGCACTCCTAGAGAAACAGGGTAGAGGCATAAATCTTCACGTCCCTTTAAACCTCACACTGCAGCTGGATGCTGGGGAAAAGTATGTTCACAGTACCTTCTTCAAACGGTAAACCTAAACTGGGCTGAAGTATGGGAAAGTCCCTCACCTTAGATGGAAAGCTGGAGTTGGAGCTGAAGTACAGGCAGATCACTAGCCTAGAGTGGGGAAGCAAGGCTAGGGTCGAACACTTGTGTTTCAATGATCTTCAGAATCACAGCCGAGCAGTGGGGGTGCACACCTTTAATCCCAGCACTCAGGAGGGAGCAGGCAGAACTCTGTGAGTTTGAGAATAGCCTCGTCTACGATGGCTAGTTCCAGGATAGGCACCAAAGTCACACAGAGAAACCTTGTCTCGAAAAGCAAAAACAAACAAACAAAAATCTACAAAATCAATAGCACAAGTTCCAAAGATTGTTCATGTTTTCTTTACAGTTTAAGTGAAGTCAACGTGTAGTTAAAAAGGAAAAAAATAAATAAAACAATTATTTCCAGCCTATCAAACTTGCCCTTTAGCCATGGATATTAGAAAATACCAGTCCCTAAATAGACTATGCATGCTAATTTTACATTCCATTACTATTTTATGCCACTACTACAAATGTACATTATTTTATGTTTTATTAAAATTTTTAATGAAATATAAAAACAGGTTTACTCTACAAAATTGGTCAGAATGAGCATTTCTCAGTTATAATTTCTATACTTGTTTGCTGTCAGTACGACATTGTCAGAGATAGACATTACATCTTTTAATCGGAGTCACAGAAGATTCTAGGATCTGGA